>NC_047670.1:25294646-25594646 GCF_011762505.2 Arvicanthis niloticus
TTTGTGCTATTTAAAATGTATTTTCATTTTAAAATAATTTAGACTTACAAAATCATCACAATATAATATACAAGTTCTAAATATGAAGCTTTCAAATACTACCATGGTCCATTTATCAACACTCAAAAAAGACTTTACCAACTGCAATCCAACTTTAAAATGAAATTTCAAATATCTATGATACAGTTGTATTCACATACTGCAGAGATTCTAGTGAATGTGATAGAAGGTACTATAAAAGGCAGAGCTAAAGGTAGAATCACCTTGTAGCACTTCTGTAAGCCTCTTTACTGAAAATGAAATGCAATAAACACCTTAATTCCTTTCCTGTTTTTACATACTAATTAATATCTGAGCTCTAATGGTTTGCTTTGTTTTGTTTGTTTGCTTTGTTGTGGCTTGTGTGTTTCAGGGAATGTTGACCTAAAACTATACTTTAAGAGAATTCAATCCGGGATATCATTGATGCACAGGTATTGAGGAGAGCAATTTGTTTATGTTTATAAGTATATATCCCCATGACAGTATTAGTTAATTGAATTTATAATTAAAATACATTTGAGTATTTCATACTAATATAATTTTTGTGTAGATGAGATAGAAGGTTTCTTACAGGAAATATTTATATGCCAAATAATTTAAAAAATAAAAATAAAATTATTGAAACTTCATACTATTTTTATTGGCAATATTTGTTTTTTGAAAATCTATTCAGGTTATTCTCACATCCTAAAAAAAAAGTATAAAATAATAGTAAAAGTGGGTAGCTGAATTTTCTAATATCATTTCCCCAGTTACCATTAAATCTCATTCTAGAACATCCTAGAATCACTTGTAAGTCTCAATGAATATTTGCTTTGTCAGGACAGTCCATGAGCATGTCTCAGGGGAATTGTCTTAAGTGATCATTGATACAGGAAAACAAAAACACAGCTTTGATTTTAGCAAAACTATCTGTAGGCAGGTGGTCCTCATGTGCACTGCTGTGGCATTTGCAGGAGATAACCTTTTACTCACCACTCACCGCTTGCAGCTTGTTGCAGACAGGAGGGATAGCCCCTGGGTCAAGGCTATGAGCTGGTCCTTTCCCTGAAACAGCTGCAGCACTACAGCAGAGCAGACCACACCCTGTCTGTACAGCACACTGCAGCTGGTGATGGTGGCAGAGGTTCAGAAGAGCCTGTCTCCAGAGCATAAGAACTGGAGAGCTGGCCCTGCCCTTGTCTGAGCAGGTGGGAGAACTTTCCCTGGTGGCATGAGTGCAGAAGAGCTGGTGGGCTGATCAACATAGCTTCCAACAAGACCAAGGTCCACTGCTCTGAATTGGTCCTCCTCAACATTCACTTCACCTTTGAGCTGTTGGAGATTGTGAAGGGGCCCGTCTTGTAGATCCAAATCTGTAGGAACTCCAAGACCAGAGAAACCAACAGGATTCATATACTAAATAAAAAGTTAATTTGTTACTTGGATTCTTTTAAAGGTCATGGGTCTTTTTTATTCTTAAAATTTAAGAGTGATTATTAGTTCTGTGTGAGAAGTATAGGCAAGAACGCCATCAAGCAGCATCTTCCATCTTATATTACTTTGACTATGAGTGAGGTTTCCTGCTCAGGGGTATTGCTGCATAGAATGAAAAGCATCCTGCCCTCATTTCCTGTCTTGAATACCTGTCTTGATTTCTCTAATGATAGACTGACCCTATTGTATAAGATAAAATCAAACCTTTTCCTGTGTTTGGCCAGAATGTTTTGTCACAACCCTATGATAAAACTTGAGCAAAGAGCTGAAAAAATTCCGACTATGTCCTACAGTTTTCAGCACGAAGCTTTCATTTCCATTAGAGATGTTAATTTCATAATAGAGCTAAAATTTAGTTGTAATAAATTATTTTTGAGTATAAACCAAAGTAATTTTGACCTATCCTTCTCAAAGTAACTAAGAACCACTCTCAAATTTTAAGAAAAATAATACCTTAAAAGAAGCTACATAACAAATTAATCAAAATAGAACACCCATGAGACTCTCATTCTAAAGAAAAATGTTACCCTCAAATATTTGTATCTGTATCAATTTGCAAAATAATTCAGTAGTTGTTAATATTCTCTATTTTTCCTGTATCCATAGGAATGAGCATTAGAACAGTGAAGATGCTGAGATTTAGTAGTCTCATTCATTTATAAGTATCCAGTGACTTGTTTTGCCACAGTACACACTCCAAATAATACACTACCCTGTCCAATGTAGGTCCCGTATAACCACCTTTCTGGCATGTACATTCATCAGGTGAATAGAAATTGTGTTAGAATCACATACTTGATTATCTTTTTATGAAAGCCAGCTAAGGCAAATTCCCTTAACCAATAAAAAACACTCAACAATATGAAGATATTTGAAGCTAATTATAATTTAATTGTGTAATAGTAAAAGGTAGCTGATAACAGAATACTTATATAAAGTAAATTTGATTATGTATACAATTTTTGAAAAAGTTCTGTTTTTATTGAAATGAATAATTCTAACACAGATCAGTAGATAGAGAAATAGATAGACTATAGATAGTTATAAATATATGTATTTGTATTATTTTTAATTTGATTTAATCATTTGAAATAATAGGTATTTATATGGTCATGAAAATTTATTAATATCATTAAAATTATTAAACATTGTTAACATGAATTTTTCTTCTACTTTTTTAAATTATTATTAGTTGTCAAATACTTTGAGCCATTTTATTTTTTCAAATAACACTATATACAAGAATCAACACCACAAATTGAAACCCCAAATCTGAGACAATTTTAATATCAACCATCTTTAACTATTGTTTCTGTCATGAACACATTGAAGGAGAACAGATTGGTGTTAGGGGAAATCCAAACTCTTATTTCCTCTTTGTTATCTTTTGATTCTATAACATGTTTAAGCCTTAGAGGTCTTCCCTGTTGCATTGTTCTGGTGATTAACAGTACTCTATTCTCAAACAAATGTAGAACTTATGCTAAATATTTGGGGCACAACTAAAAGTAACCTTAGCAAATATGTATTATACAGAAGAATGACATACAGTACAAATTTAGTCTTTTAACTACTTGGGATTCACATTATTCAAATTTAGTAAGTTGTAAATTAGAATGTTAATTTATACTCATTAGTTCAATGTAATGTTGTATGTCGCCACTAGATAGAGCTAGTATAATGGTCAAAAACTATACAAAACACACTTGGCATATGTCAAGATAGCTATTCTTTATATCTCATGCTTTGTGATCCTGGTAACTCTGGACCTAACTCTACACAAGTATTTCTTAAGCTTACTTTTCTATCCAATACAGTCATCTACCAACGTTATTAGCTTTGTAATAGTTATCATCAGTGTCATTCTTGTCCTAAAACTTATAACCTTCTCTGTCTAAGTCTGAGGAGTGCTGGGATTCTTTAACATACTTGGCTGAAAATTGATTTCCAAATATGCACTGGCTACATAAGAGTCACATAAATGAATGTGGTCCTTACTCAATACAATGAACATACTTTTATTATTATTTCGAATTAACAGACCCTCTCTAATACTCAATACTTCATTGGAAATTGTAACCACCTGCTGACTTGGCTGGTAGTAGAAGCAGAATCAAGGTATTTTGGTATCCAATAAAATAGCCTTCTTTATGGTTTGTTTGATATTAGTATTATCTAAAATCCTGTTTTAAGAACAAACCTATTGGATAGTATGACAAGTGATCTAGAGATGTATCCCATAAATTGAATTATCAAACATTTAAGTATTTGCATTGCAAATTCTATATACTGTAATTCTATTTAACTTTGGGCAGTAAAAAAATCCAGGTCCAATAAGAAAACAGAATTAAAATTTCACCTCAGATTTTTTTTATAAATAATAACAATAATACCAACCAAAAATGTTTTATCTTAATTAAAGATGCAAATGTACATGAAATAATTTCAAGATGTAGAGCTTGTTGGCTACTCTACAAATGAGGTGCATTAACTCTTCTTCTGCAAATGTCTTCAGAAACTGGTGAGTGTTGTCTTACAAAATATTCTAGGATTTTAACAATAATGACAATGTTTGGTGTTGTTCCCCTGTGATTTTTTATATTATACATTCTATTATATAGTTTAAATCAATTGTATGATTATATAAGTAGCAATGTCACTTTATATATTGATAAACACTTATGGGCTTGTTTTTATGTAAAATTATGCTTAGGAACAGATTAGATTGACACAAGTATGTATCCTTAAGAGACAAAAATCTAAGTTCTCATTGAATACACAGGATGCATTTCTCATACAGAACTGTCAAATAGAAACTACAAAGTTTCTATTAAATTAATTCATTTAAATATTGCATTTTAGGTGTTAAATCTTGCTCTTGCCCTGTGTTTGCCTCATAAAATTGTTAACATGGGATCTTCAGTGAAACAGGCTTTGCCAGCATGATATTATAGTCTGGCACTGACATAATCCTGCTTATAATAATTTTTCTATTGTCTGTATATGTCATATGTACATAATACAATGAAACTTCTGTTAGCAATTTTTTAAAAGTAATCATTTTGTGAAGATGAACATGATATATACCATTGTTTGACTTTGAATAAAAGAGCAAACCCATGTTGGCATATTGAAAACACTGTGAGTTAAATAAAGAATATGAATAAGATGCATTTAATTTCTAAATATGAAACTCAATACTCAATAATTTAAAGATGATTTATCATATTTTCATTAAGCATTAGAGAATTATAAATAACACACTACATATATTTATATTATTTTACCACTTTTTTACATACCTAATTTAACTCTAACAAACCAATAACTATTGATAAACTATGCCTCTAATTCATATGTGATATTAAGAGACACAGAGAAGGCAAATGTGGATAAAAACTGCTTAGTAAAAAATTCCAAGTTTATATTCATGTAGTCTATTTTATGAGGCCTAAGGCTTTAAAATCAAAGAGAATTAAGTCTGTTTCCTTTTAAATCCCTTTCTAAATAAGACTTATTGCAAGAAGGAACACTTTGATGATGTAGGAAGTTTTCACAAAAGTTGTTCAAGTTTTGATACAATCAACATTCCAATTCATTCTTTTCTTGAAAAGAAGTTTTCATTGCTCTCCTCTCTGTAGTGACAGGTCCTTGAACTTGTCTACCTTAAAATCATTTCCACACTCCTATAAGGACCTTGGCATTGATTTGTAGCATGATACAATATTCATCATTCTACATCCCACATAAATTCATCATACTTTGACTGACAACTCAATCAAGAAAACCTTAACCTCATACATAATAAATTCCAGAATACTGTATTTTCCAATATGTAGATACTTCCCTAGAAAATAGCCTTGTGCTTTTGAGAAATTCTGCATCTATTGAATGGGTTCCGTATATCCAATATGTTGCATTAGGAATCATTTTGTAAGTGCTGAGTCACTGTGTGATATTTAAGAAGGAAAACAATAACTAGATGGGGGTTCGTCACAAGCCTTTAATCCTAGTACTCTGGAGACAGTAGGAAGCATATCTCTGTGAGTTCCAGGCCAGCTGGAAAGGGTCTGCAAAGGGTACATAGAAATAATAATGATAATAAAGAAGGAAGAAGAAGAAGAAGGACGAGGAGGAGGAGGAGGAGGAGGAGGAGGAGGAGGAGGAGGAGGAGGAGGAGAAGGAGAAGGAGGAGAAGGAGAAGGAGAAGAAGAAGGAGAAGGAGAAGGAGAAGGAGAAGGAGAAGGAGAAGGAGAAGGAGAAGGAGAAGGAGAAGGAGAAGGAGAAGGAGAAGGAGAAGGAGAAGGAGAAGGAGAAGGAAGGAGAAGGAGAAGGAGAAGGAGAAGGAGAAGGAGAAGGAGAAGGAGAAGGAGAAGGAGAAGGAGAAGGAGAAGGAGAAGGAGAAGGAGAAGGCAGAAGAAGAAGAAGAAGAAGAAGAAGAAGAAGAAGAAGAAGAAGAAGAAGAAGAAGAAGAAGAAGAAGAAGAAGAAGAAGAAGAAGAAGAAGAAGAAGAAACTGTCAAAAGAGAGAGAAAAAGAAAAGGAGGAGGAAGAGGAGGAGGAAGCCAAGGAGAAGGAGGAAGAGGAAAAGGAAGAAGGCAAGGAGAGGAGAAAGAGGAGGAGGAAAATGAGGAGGAGAAAGAGAAGGGTGAAAATAGAACATTCTTCTGTGAGTCTGGCCACCCAACTGGAGAGTCTAGCTACTATAGAAAAACATATCATAAGAGATTTTTTTTGAAATCAAATTGAAATGAAGTCTTATTAGGACACAGTGCTCAGGATTGCATTGTAAACTTCCTTCAACATCTTTACATTGCTTACTTTGTAGCTGTGTGATAGTTTTGTAAATGTTGGTTGAAAAATCTCTACGTTCACCAACTTTGAAATATTAAATATATAATGTTTTTAAAACAATAGCCATTACAGGAATCTATTCAACATAACTTAAGTGGTTAAGTGGTTATACAGTAAGATGTATTATCATATAAATATGTGAAATAAAACACTTTTTAGAAGCAAATCAGCACTTTTGGTGATACCTGTATTATGGATATATTACCTTTCCCTAATCTGAGGACGACAAATGAAGATTGCTCTGTTAAGACAATTTATTTGTCATTTGATCCTTTACTGCTCTGATGTGAATTCTCACCCCCTTTGTTTTCCCCCTTCTCCTTTATCTCTATGCATTGGTTTTGATTTAACTTTTCTAAAGTCAGCATTTTTCTATACTCCTTTAAAGCAACCACAAGTTTGTATAGTTTGAATAGTTGTATTTCATCTCTATGGTTTAGAAAAAAAATTAGTTGACACTTAGCTTCCCAAATCTCCCTGGCAAAAGGGCTAAGGATAGCTAATATGCTTCATTTACAGGGCCTCCCCCAGTCATAGATTGTAGATATTGATTATTCAAATTGAGCAATAGATTTCTTTCTCTGTTTGACTGCTTGGGACTTTAGGTCTTCTCAAGTATCAAGAAGCCTGTTATTACATTTGATAAAAATTATTTCTGTGATAAGCATAAAGACAATGATAAATTATCCATTTAAAAAAATCTGTAGAGAATAGATATGTAGATGGAGATAACAGATAAAATCTTAGACATGGAGATAAGATAGAGATGATAGAGTCAAGGACAAGAGAGGTAGACTTAAAGAAAATAGAGACACACAGAGAGATGATAGACATAGAGATGATAAAGACTAGAAGAAAATAGAGATTATTGAGATAGATAATGAGACAAAATAGAGATGATAAAGACAAAGAAATATGATGAAGACAGAGGCAGAAATGATACAGATAAATACAGAACAATATAAATAATATATACATATATACATTTATACACATATTATATGTCATATTATATGATACTGTATAATATATTTACATTTAATATTTTAGAAGGTATATATTAATATATGATATACATAATATGAGAGAGAGAGAGATTAGAGACAGAGCTGTCTCTATGACCTGACTTTGGTGTCTCTTCTTAAGAAACATAAGTTGTTTCAAAGGCATATTTTAAAATGGCCTTAATAGATGTTATCTGTAAATGGAGTGCCCACATATTTTACCTTTGTCATAATTATACAAGTACTTGTAAGTAAAATTTCAGTTACTTACACCACTATTCAACTCTTTGTGTGTTCATTTAAATAATCCTGCATTCTCATAAGATATGAATAAAAGAAAGCTTAAAGGAGACATAATTCTATACCTATTACATAAAACATCTTTATATTACTTTTAAGAATTTTGTAATGAATATTTCAGAATCCAGGAGACAGAATGTAAGTTTACCTCTTTATTTCTAGTAACGTTGTAAAATTATATACTATAAAATAAAAACTTCAATGGTTTAAAGGGAATGAATTCTTCCTATAATTTCAATCTGTCACAAGAATTTAAGTAATAAAATAGGATTGGCCTGAGATTCAGACACACAGTATGTTAATGCAGTGAAAGTATTTATAGACTTTTGGAGAATATCAGAAACTTTTGCTGGATTTTATGGTTCATTACTGTGATTTGTAACATCAGAGACATTTTTATTATGATCTAAAGGTTCAATATAATTGAGTTATTTCATCAAATGTAAGGGAAACAAATTTCCTGATAGCTAATTAATACATCTTCGATTAGCTCAATTTCTGATGAATGTTATGAAAGTGGACCAAGGTGGTACTGTGACATACAATTCTTAAGTTGTTCATAATGTGAATTGAAAAGACAGGTATTCATTAGGTTAGTGAGAAACCCATGTCACCAGACTGTAGTTCATGAGGCATAAGCATTAGTGAAAAAATACTATACATATTTGTGGTCAAAAGCATGGGGATTTCAATGACAAACATTGCATAGCTTATGTGAAAATCTTTATACTTCTGTAAAAGTAATAGTTTCAAAGAATGTCAAGAAAATAGATAAAAGTCAAAATATAGTTATGTATAGAATTATAGTTTATGTTTGAGTATAATGAACTCAACTCCTTTAAAATAATTAAATATATGTTTTGCTTTTCAAATTTCCAAAGAGTTCTTGTTATATTCTACCAATATAACACCAAACTTGACCCCATAGATGAAAAGGCAATAATTTTATTCTTATGTATCAGGTTAATGACCAAAATCAGTCCGTGTAGCCTAACATTAATAAAAACTTAAAACCTGGGACTAAAGAACTCGCTAAGTGGTTAAAACCTTGAGTCACTGGACCTCTGACACCTTCTTTTGTTCTCCACACACACACACAAACACTAAATCTTTTAAACATTAAACATATAAAATAACTAATATTAAACCAAATAACTATATCTCAATTCATATTTCTTCACCACAAAAATGTCTTATCTATTTTTTCTATTCAAATTGAATGATAACAATTACATAGTAAAGTGAACTTGTAACATATTATATTAAAAGAAAAAAGTTTAAAACTATTTGCACAGAACTAATTTTTTCTTCCATTTCATAATTTTAGTTTGCTTTCCAGGTGACAGAATTTGAATTAACATTTGTAAAATTTATGCAGTGGTTAGCAGTCTGCTGAGCATTGGATCAGTTAAAGTTTTGTATTACTCTGACTTCATTATAAATAATTGCAATTTACCTGAAACACCAATAACTATTTGCTAGTACATCAACAATGATATGTGTTTGTGTATTTGGCTTCTATTCCAATAATTCTTGATTATTAAATCACATTTTAAGAAAATATACTTTCTCACCTTTGCAGCCTCATAAGGAAAATAAAAATAAAATATTGCACTGATTTCCTTAAAGATTTACCAGTATGTCTTAGAATAACATGAGATATTCCAATAAGAAACATAGTTTAATAATTCAACATAGTGAACAAATTACTTGGTTAAAAATAATTTGCTGATGCATTTGTTATTATTATATCACATCAGAACTAAAGATATATAAACCACATTGAATGTGGTTGTGAATCTGAATTATATTCAGAAGAAATTGTAAAATTTGAACAAGCAGTTTCTGTTGTCTGATCATAGAACCTAACAGAAGATTAAAAAAAAAACTTAGAACATCATTATTTTAAAATGTTAGATATGGTGGCAACAGTCCCTTATGGTGTCTGTCAAAACAAAACAAAAGAAAACAAATATAAATAAATAAATAAAATCAAAACACAAATCTCACACACAACGATGCAACAGATATTCTAGCAATGCTTTGAGCATTTATAAATTCCTCAGAAGCAGTACATTTGTTTGCAGTTCATATCAGTCTATCAGTAATAAGCAAATAACCAAAAATTGATAAATTAAAAGTCCTAAGCAAATAATGAATAGTATTGTTATAAACCATAGGTATAGCCTAAAATTTTGTGTTAATCATGCCTATTCTACCATATTATATAATTATATAATAAACTGTATATGAACTATAAAAGAATCATAAGTAAATCTTAAAGTAAATTAGAAAAGGCAAATTCACTATAATTTTCTAAATATTATAAAAATATATACTGGAAGATGCTGGAAAGAATTGTATTTTCATTGTCAAGAATGAGGGGTAAATTTTATTTATACAGGTTTTTCCATAGTATAACAGTAAGTAGATCAAAGGTGTGAGGTATTATTAAGTGATGAGTACAGGAGAAGAGCATGGGAGCAATTAAAAGTGAAATGATGTAAGGCAAATCATTTTCTTGTTTCAACTCAAGTCTGTCATAGTTTTTGTTTGTTAGTGTTTTTTTTAATGTAGCAGAAACATACATAAAATGTGGATACTTTCTAATAGAAGTATAAAACTCTTAATGAAGCATCACAGCTTCAGAATGGCCATTTTAACTGAATAGATGGGCACCAAGTATCAGTTTAGGAGTTGGTATCATTAACAAAAGAGCAAAACACACAGACATTGCATTTATAAAAGACAAACAATAGATTGAAAAGAGAAAATCAAGTGAGGAACAGCAGTGTTAGGCAAGCAGGTGATTCTGTAGGCTGAGATTTTACTGAATGTGCTTCAATTAAATGTTTCTTTTTTCACAGAAAACTATGAGTTTATTTTCATATTTCCTTGAATATAAATAATGTTGCTTTAACTGACCACTTCTAAGACTCTCCCCTTGTCTATATTTTTGAGATTATGATCAAATTGCATCATTACACATTTCCTTTCCTCCTTTCTAACATTCTTAACATGATCTCCCTTTGCTCTTTTGCAAATCCATGATGTCTTTTATATTGTTAATGCACATACACACAAACAAACACACACACACATATAGATATTGATTATACTTCAGTCTGAGGAATAAAGTTTACAGAAAATTGACATGAAAAAATATTCTTCAATTTACACTGTTGGGAATATTTTACACAATGTTTACTAAACATACATAACCATATAATTAGATTGTTTAAATTTTGTACAGTCCAGTTATTTATTTAATATCCTGCAGAATCAATTTTAACAGTATGCAGTATATAGAAAATTGCTAATAATAAAATTTGGAAAATTTTCTCAATAAAGTATGCCAAAGGATGTATATTTTATTTAGTTTGACTTAGTCAAAAGATTTATGTATATATATATATACATACATAAATCTATATATGTATATATATAATCAAAATATCATGTTTTAAACATATATATACATATATATAATCAAAATATCATGTTTTAAACAAAAAATAAAGATAAAACAAATTATTTAAAAGCAAATTACCTTATAAAAGAATAAAAAGCATAAAGAGTAGTGTTCTGGTGTAGGACTATGAAAGGCAGTCTGGTTCCTGGTCGAGCACAGGCTGGAAACCCTGGTGACCCTAAGGGAAGAAAGATACTTTGCCACACTCCTGGACACCAGCCTTCTGACAAGATGCTGCAGTCCTCCATAGATTTGTGGCTATCAGTCATGTAAGAGCAACCCCCAAGCCCCTCTACAGGTTGAGGACATGACCTGTGGTCAAGTAGGTGCAAAAGAAATCTCCATTTTAATGAGGTACTTAAAGGCCTGAAGGGCTTAGCCAATTAAGCTTTCCTTCCCAGAGACTCCTCCCTGCAAAAAAGTATTTAACCTCATGCCCTCTCTGAGAACTGGGGTACAGTTTTATTCATCTACTTTCCACCATGACAACAAATGCTTCAAAACTATAAACTGTTTATTTTCATCAGGATCTGCCTACAGAGCCACTGTCTAGTTTCCTGTACTAGACTCTCTGTACTCCCAGCCATGACCACCAAGCTAAGTCAACCACCCACCGACTAAGCCAAGGAATCCATCTTCGTGGGACCCAGCTGGAGCTGACCCCCTTTCCCCTTCAGCCTGAGCTAGATCCAGCCGGCAGGCCCTCACTTTGTTTTCAGCTCCTCTGTAGCTCCCAGTAGTGCCTGGGTGCCCAAGAGCCTGAGAACCAGACATCTCCCGTCTCCCTGCAGGCCCAGGGACAACTGAGCCAGCTCTGGCTGTTCCGAGGACCTTAGACTGTGCTTTCCCATCCCCGGAGTGGTGTCCGGCAGCTTCCCATAGCCTGACACTCACCTAGCTTGGGATAAGTACAGTCAAACTGCCTGCATCCTGCTTCCACAGTGGCCCAAGCCCTGTGGCAGAGTGGATACAGTGTGGTGGTGGGGGTGCTTAACCCTACATTCTGGATGTTTTGGGTTAGTTTTTTGTTTTGATTTTTCTTAGCTGGGCGGTGGTGGCGCATGCCTTTAATCCCAGTACTTGGGAGGCAGAGGCAGGTGGATTTCTGAGTTCGAGGCCAGCCTGGTCTACAGAGTGAGTTCCAGGTCAGCCAGGGCTACACAGAGAAACCCTATCTCAAAAAACCAAAAAAAAAAAAAAAAAAAAAAAAAAATTTTCTTTGACAATTGGATCAATCAATATCTTCTAAGGTACCTTCTACACCTGAGATTTTCCCTTCTATCTATAGTATTCTGTTGATGAGGCTTACCTCTGTAATTCCTGACTCTTTTCCTAGGTTTTTGCATTTCAATGTTTGACTCAATTTGCATTTTCTTTATTGTTTCTACTTCCACTTTTAGGTCTTGGATTGCTTTGTTTAATTCCTTCACCTGTTTGATTGTGTTTTCTGTATTTCATTAAGTGATTTATTTGTTTCTTCTTTAAGGGCTTCTACCTGTTTACCTATGTTTTCCCATATTTCTTTAGTGAGTTACTTATGTCCTACTTAAAAAACTGTTATCTTCATGAGATAGAATTTTAGATCAGCTTTCTGATTTTCTGGTATGTTGGTATATCCAGGGCTTGCTGTGGTGGGAGAACTGGATTTGGATGATGCCAAGGCATATTTTCTTCTGTTGCTTGTGGTCTTGCAATTGCCTCTCGCCATCTGGTTAACCTTGGTGTTTGCTGGTCTGGATGTCTTTGTTTGGAGCCTGTCCCTTGTGTCCCTGGGTTGTTTCAGGTCTCCTGGGGGGCCTGTGGCCCTGGTGGTAGCAGACTTCCTGTGGGGCCTTCACAATGTGGGGGCTTGAGAGAGGCATGTACACTGGTGACCTGTTTGTTCTGGCTACAACGGCTCTTCTGAGAGGTCTTCTGGGAGGCCTTCAGACTGTAGGGTCTTCAGGGGGCAGAGAAGCTACTGATCTGTTGCCCTTGCTGCAGCAGATATCCTAAAAGGTTTTCAGACTGTCAGGTCTTCAGAGGAGCTCTAGCTGTTGTGCTATGTACAGCTGTTCTCCAGGCAGACCTTTGGCCTGTGGGGTCTGTTGCCCAGTTGTCCTGCATGCAGTGGAACTCCTGGAATGCCTTCAAGCTGTGGTGTCAGTTTGCCTGCCTGCAGTGGAACTCATGGGATGCTGTCAGTCTCTGGAGTCAGTTAAGTTGCATGCAGAGACACTCCTGGGATGCCATCAGGCTATGTTGTCATTGCTGGAAGGCAGGGGATTCAGGGAGGGATAGGTATTGGATGTGAAGGGTTATAAGTCCACTGGGCTCCCTGCCACTGTGGGCCTTCAAGAGGGCCTGTTACCAGTTGCCCTTTGTGTAACAGAACTTCTGGGATGCCTTCAGTGGTCTATCATGACTGCCCTACAAGCAGCTGAAAGAATCAGATGCAGACATTTACATCCAACCATCGGACAGAAGCTGGTGACCCCTGTGGTTGAATTAGGAAAAAGCTGGAAGAAGCTGAGGAGGGTGACCCTATAGGAAGACCAGCAATCACATTTAACTTGGTCCCTTGGATCTCTCAGATACTGAGACACCAACCAGACAGCATACTCCAACTGATATCATGCCCCCAACACATACACAGCAGCAGAGTGCCTGGTCTGGACTCAGTCAGAGAAGATGCACCTAAACCTTGAGAGGCCCTAGGGAGTGGGGAGGTCTGTTAGTTTGGAGGTGAGTGGAGGAATCCTCTTGGAGGAGGTGTGTGATGTGGAACAGTTGGCAGATGGGTGGGGAGGGGGATAAAGTCTGGACTGCAAAAAATAAAGAAAGAATAAATAAAAAAGTATTGTTCTACAATAATGTCTTTATGTATTTATTCTTTTATTTTGTCTTTCACAAGTTCATTTAATTTGAATATGCTATTATTCAAATTAAAGAAAGAAATTAAAAGGTAAAAGTAAATTAATAAGGGACCATCATCTTGCCCTGAAGGAACTGAATCGATTTTTTTTAAACAAGTAGCAGAAGTTGATGTTTATTCTAAGTCTTATGCTATGAAATCATCCATTAACTCTCCAGCTCCAATAGCTGTCTTTGTCTGCTCTCTTATCATTTCTTTACATTCTTAAGGAAGTCACTTTGCGTGTGATTGTATTTTCAATGAGATTCTTGAGCACTTTAAAACAATTGAGCTCTTAAATAGTTTTTCATAATTCATAAATCATTAAGGACATTAGAGTTAATTTATTATTTAATGTGAAGATTTTTCCTCACTGACCCATATTTTGAAATGACCAATGTATTCAGTATAACTTTTGCTCAACGCATATGTTATGTGTTGTTAAAAGGATAGTTGGGAGTCTATTTGTAAATGTATACATTTTTCCAAATTGTGGCATTTAATTTAGCCTTATTGCATTAGCCTTTCCCCCTGAGGAAAGCAGGACAGTGACTTCAGAGTGACAACCACTTTGGCTGTTGGTTTCACTCACCATCATGCTTCCTCCAAGTGAACTATTTATGTAGTCTCAGTAGCACTGAGCAGCAAAGGACAATTAAATTGATCCTTCACAAATTACTAAGAAACACTTCCTTGATTTTAGTGTTTCTACTTAATTGGGAAGCCATGGCAACTCCATAAATAAATGGGTCACTTAACGGACTCCACTGCTAATAATGTGAATAGCTTGCATTACTTAATGGTGCTTACAAGTTGTCTGTCAACTCTCTGGATATCACTAAAAGTGGAGTGATAAAAAGAATAGTTGTTTGCTTTTACCACATAATACAATAGATTTTTTTATAGAAGGATATATGTACATACATACATACATATATACATACATACATACATATATACACACAACAGTACACACATGACTACATATAGGTGGAAATAATAAACACATGCCTAGAAATAATACACATTCTTTTGATGCAAAATATATGTACTCATGGCAAGTTTACAAATCATATGGGTAGAAATGACAACATAAGAAAACCATAATTTATCAACTTTAAAAATGAAATTATTTCATATGGTTGATAATATGTTTGCATTTATTTCAATAGAAGATTTAGATTCTAAAATTGTAGCAGCCCAGTGGCTGCGAATGAACTGAGTTCACCTGAAAGGAGGGATAGAAATGAAAAGGAGACAGAGGAATGAGAGAAACATGGAGCCAAGACAAAGTTCTCTGATCAAGGCTCAAAGTCTAATTTTCAGCTAGATTATGTCACACGGCAAGGTCAGTTTTAGGTTAAGGAACTAGCATTGCAAATAGTCAAGAAACAAGCAAGGCAATAAACAAAGTCCTATAGTCATTCCCCAAATCACTCCCGTGGTCACTGTTTCTAAGGTGCTAATCAGGATGATCAAGATATCTGAGCCTACTTCCCTGTCCTAGCCAAAGTCATATTCATGCTAGAAGCCTACTTTTTTGTTCTATCCTAAGATTTAGATTCCTGCCTGAAATTACTTCTTTGTCATGGCCCAATGTCAGATTCCTTCCTGAAGCCCATTTCCTTGTCCTTGGCCAATATTAGATTCCTGACAAGCAGCCCCAAATCTCTCCCTATTAAATTAATGAATTCTATTTTAAGAAAATTAAGTATAAAGTACGTGTGAAAATCAACATGTATATATTTTGGATATTTCATCAACATCTAATTCAATGATTAACTCACTTACAGTTAATTGAATAAATTAACTAATAAATACTTCTGAGAATCTGTATTCCAGAAACTTTTAAAGTGTTTTACATACTTCTGTTTTAATATTTCTAACAGTTTTGTCAAGCAGGCCTTGATAACTGCCATGTGAGCTTTCTTATCTGGCTACCAACCTTCTATGGTACAGTCCCATGTACCCATGTATTATTTAAGTTATAAGAGAGGACTATGAATCTAATTACTTAAATAGCATAAACTTAGAACTTTACAGATATGTTGCCTCAAGTCCCAAAGTCAAGTAGTCATAAAAGAATTATGACCCTTCTGGAAGCTTCTAGAAATCCTTTGACTTTCCTTTTTATAGAGTCATTAGTAGAAACAAGAAACATACATTTTTTCTAACATTTTGTGGATAAATTTTCTCTTATCTAAGGCAGCAATGGCTTTCTGCATTTTAAACAATCGATTGTTTAAATGCATGAATTGATGATCTGATTAGAAACATCTATATAATACAAATTGATATTCCAGTCTATGTCCTTAACCTTAAATTATATATTCAATGGCTCATTCTCTCCATAAAGTAACATAAGCAGATGCAGGGACCGCCATTCTACATGCTATGTTTCTATCATCAGCTATTCAGTGTGACCAGTCTCTTATACCTAGCATTTACAGAGAAACACAGTGTTCTGCTTTGCACATTACCTTTCTTGCATTTCACAATTAAAAATAGCCTTCTTTCACTTCCCATGTTTTAAAAGGATTAAAGATTAGAATATCTTGTTTTAGTTTCATGCTACTCACCTTGAAATATTGTTTCCTCTTTCAAAGTATCTATTATAAATTTGTACCAATCATGCATAAATTTTCTATCCTACTTTATAATTATCTTCTCAGTCTCTAAATTTAAACATCCATAGTAGGCTTCTATCCTCACTTCTTTTGACTCACATGACCTGATCTATACTTTGTATGTCAAGGTCAATAAGCCAAGCAATAGAAAAACCACATATTTTGCCATTTTTACTGATTTTAATTTTTCCTTCTTACTTGCATAAAAAGTAATTGTCTCTCTCTCTCTCTCTCTCTCTCTCTTTTTTTTGGTAGACAGAATTAGAACACTTTCCCTATTATTATTCTGCCACTTCAAACTGCTCAACTATAGTCAACAAAGTGTGTTTACATATCAACTGCCATATTTAAAAGAGAAATAAAAAATTTCTCTTGAAAGACTGATGCTTCCTGCACAGTTCAAAGAAAACACCTTTGCATTGCATGGCCTTGATGAGATTAATTACTCTTTCACCCTGAGATTATACTACTTATCCAGTGAACTTTTCAACAATTCTTTCCATAGATAGCTCTATACATTTTTTTTTAATTCTTTAATCTATTTTTACAGTCCAGGCATTATCCTTCATTGTCCACTGTCTGACTGTTCTACATTGCATAACTCCTCACCACACCGTGTCTCCAAGAGAATGTCTCCAATCTTCCTCCCCAGCTCCAACAAAAACTCTCCACTACATAGGGTGTCAAGTCTCTTGAGAGTCACCTGCATCTTCACTGACTGAGTCCAGACCCTGCAGTTCTCTGCTGTATATGCGTCAGGGGCCTCATTTTAACGGATGCATACTGCTTGGTTGTTGGCTTAGTTTCAGAGCAATCTCTGGGGGCCAGGTTCATTAAGAGTGTTGGTCTTCCTGTAGAGTTGCCCTGTTTGTCAGCTTCCAGTTTTTGGGTTTTTTTGTTTGTTTGTTTGTTTGTTTGTTTCTTTTTCCTAATTCAACCACAGGGATCAGCAGCTTCTGTGTGTTGATTGAATGCAAATATCTGCATGTGACTCTTTCAGCTGCTTGTTGGGTCTTTTGGAGGGCAGGCATGATAGGTCCCTTTTTGTGAGCACACCATAGCCTCAGTTATGGTGTCAGGCTTAAGGATCTCCCTTTGAGCTAGATCCCAATATTTAGACCTGTCACTGGTCCTCCTTTCCCTCAGATTCCTCTCCAGTTTTGCTCCTGCACTTCTTTCAGACAGAAAAAATTCTTGGTCAGTTTTTGAATGACAATCCCATCCCTCCACTTGATGTCCTGTCCTTCTACTGTAGCTGGACCAGGTCTACAAGTTTCCTCTCCCTAATGTAGGGCATTTCATCTAAGGTTCATCCCTTGAATCTTGAGAGTCTCCCACCTTCAAGGTCTCTGGTACATTCTAGAGGGTCCCTCACATCCCAACTCCTGAAATTGCCTGTTTTCATTCTTTCAGTTGACCCTCAGGGCTTCAGTCCTGTTTGCCCTCACTCAAAACATAATGATGTCTTCCTCTTCCTGTTTCTGTCCCCTTTTCCACCCAGGTCCTTTCCTTCCTCATCCCTTCCTGTGATTTCCTTTGTCTTCCTCTCAAGTGGGATTGAGGCATCCTCACTTGGGCCCTTTGGCTTGTCAATCTTTTTGAGTTCTGTAGATTGTATCCTGGGTATTCTTTACTTTCTTGGCTAATATCTACTTATTGGTGAGTATATACTATGCATGACCTTTTGAGTCTTACTTACCTCACTCAGGATGATATTTTTAATTTTTATCTATTTGCCTGAAAAACTGAAGATGTCCTCATTCCTAATAGCTGAATAGTATTCTACTGAGTAAATGAACCACATATTCTCGATCCATTATTCTGTTGTGGCACATCTGGATTATTTCTAGCTTTTGGCTATCACAAATAAGGATCTTATGGACATAGTGGAACACATGCCCCTGTGGCATGCTGAGACATCTTTTGGGTATATGCCCAAGAGTGGTATAGCTGGGTCTTCAGGTAGATGTCTTTCCAATTTTCTGAGAAACCTCTAGATTAATTTCCAGAAGAAGATCTCAGAAAATAGAGAGATCTCTCATGATCATCTATTGACAGAATTAATATAGTAAAAATGGCCTTCCTACCAAAAGGAATCTACAAATTCAACACAATCCTCATTAAAATCCTAACACAATTCTTCAAAAACATGGAAAGAGCAATTCTCAAATTCATCTGGAAAGGCAAAAAGCCCGGAATATCAAAAATAATTCTCAACAATAAAAGCACTTCTGGGGAAATTGCCATCCCTGACCTCAAGCTATACTACAGAACTATAGTGATAAAAACTGCATAGTATTGGTACAGAGAAAGACATGTTGATCAATGGAATAGAATTGAAGACAAAGAAATAAAACCACAAACTTGGGGGCACTTGATCTTTGACAAAGAATCCAAAAATATGCAAGGAGAAACAGAAAGCATCTTCAATAAATGGTTCTTGTTTAACTGGCAGTCAATGTGTAGGAAAATGAAAGTAGATTCATATTTGTCACATTGCACAAAGCTCAAGTCCAGGTGGATTAAGGATTTTAACATAAAACCAGACACACTGAATCTAATAGAAAAGAAAGAGCCTTGATTTCATTGGCACAGGTGCAAATTTCCTAAACAAAAATCTAATGGCTCAGGCTTTAAGGTCAAGAATTGATAAATGGGACCTCATGAAAATGGAAAGCTTCTGTACAGCAAAAGACATAACCGATAAGATAAATGGCAACCTAAAAATTTGGAAATAATCTTCACTAACCCACATCTGATAGAGAGTTAATATCCAAAATATATAAAGAACTCAAGAAGCTAACTACCATGAAACCAAACAACCCAATCAAAAACTGATGTAAAGAACTAAACAAAGAATTAATAACAGAGGATTCTTGAATGGCTGAGAGCACTTAAAGAAATGTTCAAATCCTTAGTGATCAGAGAAATGCAAATGACTCTGAGGTTCCACCTTAAACCAATCAGGATGGCTAAGATCAATGCCTCAGGTGACAGCATATGTTGGCGAGGATGTGGAGAAGAGGAACACTCTTACATTGCTGGTGGGATTGCAAACTGGTACACACTTCTTATACCTAAAAGAAATTACCAACACCTGAGTGAGTCTGATTGCCTGGGTACGTTTCCCCATTATTTTGCCATAGGTTGAGTTTGCAAAAAAAAGACAGGTAGAAAAACCTTTGCCTGGAGTCCTCTAGTCAGGATTCCTGATATAAACAAAGCTTTTTAGATTAATGTAAGCTTAAATGAGGCACTTGGCTCTTAAAGGCTTAGGAAGCTGAGATAAACTCAGGAATTCCACCACTGAACTTAACAATAAGTCCATTTTCATTGTCTTTAATACAACAAGACTAAAGGACATAAATTTCAATTAATGAACCTGCTTGCTTATATGCTTGCTTAAATTAGATAATATTCATTCATATGAAATGAGAAAACTTTTCTTCTTTTAGCAAATGATGTATTATGTCATGAATAATTTGATATTTCTTTTTGTGTACTGTTATTTGTGCTGTTTTGAGCCGTATCTAATGCTTTGTTACAGTAACTAAGGTAGTAAAAGTAGGGGCTTATGAGAGGCTTCTGTATTTTTCATTCTGGAAACAGCATAACAAAATTAAATTGTGAAATTTTGTATTTCATAAGATATGGAAGAAATAATAAGAAAATATAATGTAAAACATATACGCATTAAGAAATTTTGTGTGCAATGTTTATGGTCTGTATGATCATATTACTTTACTGGTCTTCTTTGAGTAAACAATTTTTAAAATAAAACTTTAATATTCCTGTGTAGAGCATTTTTAGTAGGTGTGAAACCCTACTTTAAATTCTTAGCAGTGAACACAAATTTTTTGCTAAATGATTGACAAAAGTAGCTGTTTTAACTTCTTGTGGCAAAGCAATTGTAGAAGCAGTGGTGCTAACAATTAATGTAATTAAAGCTGTTATACCAGCAATAATCAAGCCACTACCCTCTTGCTTCCACTTAAAGCCTGACTCATTTCTTCCAGTACTTGCAAGTTATTTTTAGAATACCAAGATTCTGTGATACTCAGCGCAATAAAACAAAAGCTGGTTGATAGACCTCTGTAACTGATATGCCGGGTTTCAAAACACTAACACAATTAGAAGGTGTACAACCAAGGCAACTTACATTAAATACTGTAGAAGAAACAAAAGTATTTTTAACTTGACAATTAAAAGAGCCTTAACACATGTACTAACACTTGTTTGAAATCCAGATCCTGCCATAACTTTAAGTCTTGCTAACATAACATCATAAAGAACTGCAAATAAATTCCAAATATGTCTCTGAAAATGTCTAGAACCAGCCTTCCAAATGAAGACTTTTATTTCCAATATTGGATTGATTTCTAGAACAGTCCATGATTGAGTCCGAATAACTGGTCATACTTAAGAACAATACAAGTGTCATTATAACTTCTCTTTTTGATTCTGTTTCACAAGATTAAAAAACTTGAGGCAAAGCAGCTTGTCCCACCCCCTCAAAAGAAAGAAAGAAAAAAAGAAAGAGAAAGAAAGAAAGAAAGAAAGAAAGAAAGAAAGAAAGAAAGAGAAACAAAAATTTTAAAAATTCCAAAATATCATGAATACCTTTGTCATGCAACTTGGTACTATTATTTTTTTATATAAAAATGTATATAATAAAATAAAGGGAATGTCACCAAAGGTTTTATACCCCTCTGCAGTACCTCTACTTCCTTCTGTCTGTAAGCATTATGTGGGTCCTTCCTTGCATTCCATTGAGTTGGCTAGTCCTCTCACCAGGCCTTTTATCCACTGGTATTCTGTTTAATTTTCTACTACAATTCGTGCTATTCTATTGGAGGTATTGGATTCCAACCAAATTCCCAGAATAGCTAAATTAGTTTTAAACAAGAAAAAAACAAAACAGTAATGCTGTAGGAATCATATCCTAGATTCTCAGTTATACTACAAAGGTATAGAAATAAAGACACCATCACTATGACCTACACAGCTTGGTCCTGGATAACTGAATGGGACAGTGAGGGATTGAAGAAAGGAGAAACACATCAAATAAATTTAATTTTAAAAGAAAGAAAAATAATCATTTCTACTTTGATTAAGTAACTTTTAAATTTATATATCACAGTAAATTTTCCTAACAAAATGTACAATAGGAAAACTCAAGTCTGAGAAGCCACAAATATAAACTGTATAGAAAATGTTTCTGCTTTTCAGTTGAGTAATTTCACTATTGTGTAGTCATAAAGCTTAACTAACCACTGTAAACATTGCGTGTGATGTAACTACATCTCTTCCCTTCGGTTGCACCTACAAATTGGGAAAATTAAAAGTATAATGTGATCTAAATTCACTCATTTCCTGGAGGGGATTTTTGTTGTTTTATCTATATTTTATTCTTCAAAAGTAAAAGAAAGTCTAATATTTATATCAAAATGAGTATAAAATCTATATAAACACCAAGAATTATATCCAGAAAATAGCATATTGATGTTTCCTACTTTGTTTTAAACTTTTATAAATATTTTCAGTAGGCTTATTTTGCATATAGTTATCACTATTGAGTCATATTAGAAATTTAGAATCATGTTTCAAATAGCATTAGAGAAAATTCTTTAGTGTGTCTGAACTACTTAATAGAACATATCCTAAATGTTTAGTATTATCTAAAACAATGACTATTTATTCTATCATCTTTATTATGTAATAATATAGTTTTACCTTTGATTAGTGAATAGAATTTTTAGAGCGTCAATTCACATCAAATAGTAATTCTGTTATTTATTTCCAGTAGTAAATATTAATTAGTAATCAATAACTAGTAATTAATCATTATTTATTAATCATTGGTAATTAATAATTAGTAATTTTCCATTAGTTAGATTTATTAACCATACATTCAATTTTATTGTACTATATTTATGCACTATTTTATTCTAAAATTGCTCTTTCTAGCTATAAATAGGATATATTTAAACATACAATAAGCAAGGAATATCAGTGAGACAATAATTTTCAGTAGATGTCAAATATTCTATGAAATTTAAGATTTGTGGAATTAGTTCTGGTCTCTAGAGAGCAGCATCCTAACAATCACATTAATTAGCATTCTACTTGTCATTTTTCACATTCTCAAGGCTAATTCAAGTCACACTCATTATCTCAGTTTATTTTCTTATTTAGAAAGTCATGGCTTAAGCTATGTGAGCATTTATGCAAGATAAGAAGTTGTTGTTCAGAAAGATTATCCTTTTGCCCTTTTGTTCCTTCACTTTGTTTGTCAGAATAATTATACTAATAATAACATTAGCTATATCAGATCACATATCTATAAAAAGTAAAAAATTAAAATAAACTTATAAGATTAACTAATATTTATTTATTATCAGAAAGTTCTATTCCAATAAAATCATTTTCAACCATAGACAGACAGAAGGTATTATTTTAAAGTGTGAAATTCTAAAGAGCACTGTTTTGAATAGTTTAGTTCCAGAATATTATGCAAAGTCTTCACTAATGTATAAAGATATTTTAAAGTCTCTTCCTTAAGAGGTAATTATGCTCTCTTATCAGAATATATAAGATCCAAGGATTCAGATTCCTTTTTCAGAATGGCTTTATAGAAATTTAACTGCTACAGTTGATTTTTTTATCATATATAATCATGTCATTTTATAACATTCATTTTTTTCTATTTTGATTCTAATACTACCTTTTATTTCTATGCAGTTATTACCCCAAGGCATATTATAAAATATGAATGGAAAATATAATTGTTACATGGTGATTAAGTTGTTTAAGTGTCTGTATGTCTATTTAGCTCCAGTTTACTTTATTTATTAATATTATATGCCTAGTAAATGTATAAATAAGTACAAAATATAACTGTTAAATATTAAGTGAGGAACAATTTTGATTTTCTATGCACTGATTCAAATTGTTTTCCAATCTTTGAAGTTTATTTTGTTTTATTTATTATTTGTTTCATTGTTTGTTTTCATCAAAAATGATGCCTCCTCTTTGGCTATTTCTCTATGGGGTGTACCTTGGGTACCTTTTGCTTCATGGCTCATATCAGTAAGTACATAGCAGGCACATCTTTTTGGTTTCAATTTACATCACTCAGAATGATATTTTCTTTCCAACAATTTCCCTGCAAAATTAATAATGTTCTTGTAATAGCTGAATAGCATTCTATTGTGTAAATAAACCATGTTTTCTGTATCCATTCTGTTGAGAGACATTTGAGTTGCTTTCAACTTTTGACTATTACAAATAGATATGCTATGAACATAGAGGAGCACATGTCCTTGTGGTGTGGTGGGACATAACTTGAACATATGGCCAGGATCATTAGAGCTGGGTCTTCAGCAGAAATAGTTTCAGTTTTCTGAGGCTACCATATTGATTTCCAGAGTGGTTGTGCATGTTTGCAATCTCACCAGCAATGGAGGAAATTTGCATTTCCCTGATGAATAAGGATGTTGATCATCTCTTTAGTTGCTTCTCAACCACTTGGGATGGATTCCTCTGTTGAGAATTATCTGTTCTAGTACCCTGTAGGGTTTTTTTTTTTTTGTTTTTTGGTTTGTTTTTTTTTTTTTTTTTTTTTTTTTTTTTTTTTTTTTTTTTTTTTTTGGTTTTTATCACTATTGATAAGTAAGTAGTACAGCTTGAGCAATGGACCTCCAGAGTTTCTTTTATGATAAGAATTGTTTTGGCTCTCCTGTTTTGTTCATTTTTCCCATATAAAGTTGAGAATTGTTTTTTCTATATAGTAAAGAATTGTGTTGAATATTTGATGAGAATTGCATTGAATCTGTAAATTGATTTTGGTAATATAGCCACTTTTATTGTGCTAATCTCATCTATCCATGAGCATGTGAAATCTTTCAATGTTCTGAAGTATTCTTCTATTTCTTTCTTCAGGGTATTATTTCCTAATTTCTTTCTCTTCCTTTTTATCATTTGTAACAAGAAAGGTTACTGATTTCTTTGAGTTAATTTTATATCCAGTTACTGGTGAAGTTGTTTATCAACTGTAGGAGTTCTATGGTAGAATTATGGGAGTCATTTATTTATACTATCAATATCATCCACAAATAATGATTCTGTGGTGTCTTCCTTTCTAATTTTTATCCCTTTGATCTCCTTTTGTTGTCAAATTACTCTAGTTACAACTTCAAAGACTATATTGAATACATAGGGAGAAAGTAAGCAACTTTGTCTTTTCCCTGATTTTAGTGAAATTTCTTCGAGTTTCACTCCATTTCATTTGATGTTTGCTGTTGGTTTGCTGTATATTTCTTTTATTATGTTTAGGTATAGGCGATAAATCCCTGATCTCCCCAAGACTTTTAGCATGAAGGGGTGTTAGATTGTGTCAAAGCATTTTCAGCATCTAATGAGAGGGTCATGTAAATTTTTTTGATTCGTTTATATAGTGAATTACATTGATAGATTTTCATAATCTGGATCATCCCTGAATCTCTGGTATGAAGCTTACTTGATCTTGGTGAATGATGTTTTTGATATGTTATGGATAAAGTTTGTGAGAATTTTGTTGAGTGTTTTTGTATTGATGTTCATAATGGAAATTGGCCAGAAGTTTTTTTTTTTTCTTTGTTATGTCTTTGTGTGGTTTAGGAATTAGAGAGCCTGTGTCCTCTGTTTACCTCTGCATGCAATTTTTGATTGCATTATTTGGTTTGTTGAAATTTAACTTCATGAGTTCTTTATATATTTTAGATATTAGCCCTTTGTTGGATGTAAGGTTAGTGAACATATTGTCCCAATCTTTAGGCTTTCTTATTGTCCTATTGACAATGTACTTTGCCTTACAGAAGCTTTTTAGTCTCATGAGGTCCCATTTATCAATTCTTGATCTTAGAGCCTGAGTTTTTGATATTTCTGTTCCGGGAAAATTTCCCCCGTGCCAATGTGTTCAAGGCTATTTCCCACTTTCTCTAGCATTTCATGCATCTTGTTTTATGCTGAGGCCCTTGATCCACCTGAACATCTGCTTTGTGCAGGATAATAAATATAGATCTACTTGCATTCTTCTATATGTAGACTCCCAACTAGACCAGAACCAGTTATTGATGATGCTTCCTTTTTCTCTACTCTATAATTTTGTCTTCTTTGTCTAAGATCAACTGTCTGTAGGTCTGTATGTTTGCTTCTGGGTCTTCAATTCTAGTACATTGATCAACTTCCCCATCTGGGTACCAATAACATGTAGTAGTTTTTTATCACTGTTGCTCTATAGTGCAGCTAGAGGTCATAAATAGTGATTCTTCCAGAAGTTCTTTTATTTTCAGAATTGTTTTATCTATATATTTCAATTTTCTTAGATTCTGTATAATTTTTAAGACTCCTATTCTCCAGTTTTTGAAAATGTCATTGAAAGTTTAATAACCATTGCCTTTTTAAATATGATGAATTGTGAAAATATTTATTGTTCTTTGGGAAATGATTTATTCATTCTTTGTTTGTTTTACCTTACATCAACAAAAAAGAACCAGAACTGCAGTATCTTTTAATTCTTATTGCCCTTTTTTTTTCTAGATGTCTTCTTATGCATTAAATTTGTATGATGTCTTCTTTCCCATCTCTGGAATGCTGAATATAAAATCACTTATATCTCAAGTATCATATCAAAGAACTTTTGATAAAGTTAACTTTAATTCTACTTTTAAAGCTTTTCTTAAATCCATCTTTATGAAAACCATCTCCTTCCTAAATATACTACTTTAATTAAATGTCTTTTTAATTCTCAACACCTGCTTTCCATAACACAACACAGTTACAATTAAATTGACTGTACAATGATTTGCAAAATGTTTTTTTTCCAAGCGAAATACTGAAGAACATTAGTGTGCCACTCACAAACTTTCCAATCCAGTATGTGATAATAAATGAATAAATACTTTAAATGGCATAGGAAAGGAAAATAATTATCCTAAAGATCTAGAACTCATATGGGAACCTAAAGAGACAGTTCACAAATTTAGAATATTTTTCTATCATAAACTCTATTATTTCAAGAAAAAAGACTGTAATTAATGTTAAGCTTATTGACAAACATCTTGTGGACCTTTTTTGTTCTAAGCCACAACTCCTTGATTTTAATGTAGTATTTGAAGTCTTAACAACACTATGGCTAGCTCTATTTTGTCTGTATGTATTTTATTTTCTTTAGAGTTATAAAATATTTACTCCTGGTAAAAAGAGAAGGGGGGTTGAGAATTATCCAAGCTCAAGGCAAAAACTATCCCATTTTTATTTGTAATATAGAGGAACACAATAGAACTTTGTGAATATTTGGTAAGTGCCTTACCACTGAGCTACTTCTTCAGTCCAGTTTTTGAAATTCAGACAGCTGCCTAAATATAGTCAATAAAAAGTATATAAAATATTTAAGTCGCAATTTCCTCATTAAGGATTTTCGGTATTTGAAAATAGATATAAAACATGTTTTGCTACAAATACAGACAGAGAATATATAGACCATAAAGCAGGTGCATTACATAACATTGAATATCAGATGTAATTACAAATGAACTTGTTTGACACAAATAACACAGATAATCTTAAATACAAGTCTGCGTGTGTCCTAATCACACTCAAAACATTAATTCCTGAAATTATACAGTAAAATAATAGATATTACATGGAATGAATAATGGTCTAAAAGGAAAATTTAATTTTTTGTGTTTCTTATTTAGGTAATTTAATTTCAATTTGTACACTGATTCATGCATCTAGAGACAGGGTTTCATTTTAATACACATGTTGGTCTATGACTCAGTTCTTCTGCCTCTGCTTGCCAAGAGCTGATATAACAAGATATTCACCACCATTTCTAGCTACAATAAAATTTTAAGACAAACTTAAATGGCATCAAAACAAGAGATAATTCATGGAAAATGCACATCCCTTTTTTGAGAACTTTTGTTATAGATATCATAATATAGTATCATAATTTAAACTACTATGTAAAATTCTTATGAATTTTTAATTTCTTATTCATCTGAGACATAATAATTTTCATTTAGCTCTGAAATGTCTATGTGATCTGTGGTTTTCTGCTTACATGAAACAAACCAATGTATGGCATTATTTCTAAAATATCATTTTAACATCTGGAGATTACATTACAATACTTGTCAGGCAGAGCATTGAGTTTTACAATTATTTTCATGGAATTATTGTTGTGTGTTGCAAATGGGTAATCACAGAAATGTCTCCTTGATAACCATTCTACTGGAATAATGTCAGTATTTTGTCTCCTAGATAACCATTACTTATTGTATATACTTAATTAAGGGCTTCATTTTCAATTTTTCCTATGCCCAAAAGAACATTATTTGACTTTAGAGAATATCTAAAGATAATCAAAAGAAATAATGTTTCTACATGGTAATGGAAAGTATGAATTCATTTCCAGATAGCTGACCTTAGTAATTAGAGATTTGAATGCTTGTCATCTGACAAAATGTTTAGTTTCAGCTTGTACTTTAAATTGTATTAGATAAATTACATTACCATTTGTATTTGCCTGTGTATACATTTGAAAATGCTCATGGGACAAATCCTCTTGTCACTTATAATACCAATGAATCAATAGGTGAATGTTTCATAATCTACATTTGATGCATGTACCAACTAAATAGTCTTTTTGAAATATATATATATATATATATATATATATATATATATATATATAGTACACTTCTATTATAAACATCTTTATCTTAAAGATCATTTATGAGAATTATTTTTGAGAATAGTGGTAAATTTTGTAACAAGAACAATTTTGTGGGTATGAGAAGTATGTCTTGAAAAACATATGTACACGGATATAAAAATAAAACTATAAACAAATTTAAGGCTACATTATGAGAGCACTGGGAAAACAGTAGCTCCTTTTTAGCATTATATTAAGGTTTTTTTTTTTTCAAAAGACTTGGACACAATTATTTTCATATATGATTTTACTGCTCTAATAGGTATGATAACTTGATCATCGTATATAAAAACTAACATGTATCATATTTCTGCCTCTAAATTCCAATGAATTTCCTGTGCATATCCTATCTAATCTGGTTGCTAACTTCTCTGTTCTTCAGCATGCATGTGTTTCCTTCCATCTGAGCCCTACTTGTTACATATAGATATAGATGTATTTTCTTCTTCCTTCAATTCTGGCTTCAGATTTGGCTAATAGAACCACACCAAGTGACTACTACATGAGCAACACATGGAGCTCTTATAGTTTGAAGTTTTAAGTAGTCAGTATACACTAAATACATGTGTAAAACTGCCAAGGCGAGTATGTAGTTAATAAAAATATCAGCCTCACAGAAGCTGTAATGTTCTGGTATCCAGTGCTTTCTTGGGGGTTGCATTATTTGAATTTTTACTAGTATTATGAAGTAGCATTACCAAGATACTTCAAAGACAAATGAACTTATTTATGTTTAGAATTCATGGAGAATCATTCATAATAGTGGGGGGCAGGGAGAAGCATGGCAGCCGGAGCCCAGAACAAGAAGCAGAGTGATCACATATTCAACCACAAATACAAAGCACAAACAATAAGGAAGTAGGCAACTCTGTGAAGTCTCAAAATCAAATAGCAATGACTATACACCCTTCAACAAGGTAGATATTTTCCATAACCTCCCCCAAATATAAACAGGGGACCTACTTCTCAAATGCTCTAGAGTGTGAGGGACATTTCCTATTGAAACCATAACAGGAAAAATGATTTGTTTGGGCTCAATTCTTCCATCTAAAATTCTGACTAGATTCCTGTCTCAATTGAGACATATACTTCTGTATTTGATAAATTCTTTTATCATCTGTCTTTCACTGGTTCCCATTATAATCACCTCTAACTAGGATAGGAGCAACAGAAAAGTAACATGCATAATTTAATAAATAAATACATCTTAATTTTTCCTCATTCTATACATAATTCATACCCTGTGTTCTCCTGAGACTCATCCAAATACAAACAAAATAAATACACACAAAAAAACCAAAAACTAGAAACTTTCATTAGACCCAATAAAGTTGTGTTGTGCTGAATTACACAGTCCTATCAAATAGACATTGTACCAGGCGCAAGAAGTTTAACAGAAATGAGTGAAACACGTAATCTAAATAAATAGATTGAAGAACAAATAACAGATGAAAAATGTCAACTATATGAAAAGTACCTATAAGGGGAAGATAACTCTTGAAATGTCAGTACTACTCACAGTCATTCAAGATCTTGAATAGTGTTCTTGGTTTAGAAAGGATTTTTATTTTTATTTTTTTATTTTAAAATATAGCAGCATTAACCAGAATCCCTCTTTTTTTCTGTCATTAAAAATCTGTAGCTCCTGCAGTCTGAGGCCTGCAAGTGAGTGCACCTAGGAGCCCCCCAGACACATTCTGGGGGATCCATAGAACCCATAGCCAGCGCTAGCACGCCCCTTCCGCTGCTCTCCCCTCCTGCAGTCTAAGGCCTGCGGGTAAGTGCACCCAGGAGCCCCCCAGACACATTCTGGGGGATCCAAAGAACCCATAGCCAGCGCTAGCACGCTCCTTCCGCCGCTCGCCCCTCCTGCAGTCTGAGGCCTGCAAGTGAGTGCACCTAGGAGCCCCCCAGACACATTCTGGGGATCCATAGAACCCATAGCCAGCGCTAGCACGCCCCTTCCGCCACTCGCCCCTCCTGCAGTCTAAGGCCTGCGGGTAAGTGCACCCAGGAGCCCCCCAGACACATTCTGGGGGATCCAAAGAACCCATAGCCAGCTCTAGCATGCCCCTTCCGCCGCTCGCCCCTCCTGCAGTCTGAGGCCTGCGGGTGAGTGCACCCAGGAGTCCCCCAGACACACTCTGGGGGATCCATAGAACCCATAGCCAGCACTAGCATGCCCCTTCCGCCGCTCGCCCCCCCTCCGGTCTGAGGCCTGCAGGGTCTGAGTCCCAGACCAGACCTCTACCAGGTCTGCAGTTGTGTGGACCCCGGATTCCACCTGAGACATACTGGAAGGTCCACTCAACCCAGAGCCACAGAGGAACAACTGAACTCAGAGTGTCAGACAACATACCCTGAGATATCCAAGAGGAGACACTGGACCCAGAACAGCAGACATCTAGCTGGACTGCTACCTTGGAGGCACCATATCTTGAGACATCCTAGAGATACCACTGTAATCAGGGCAGCTGGAAAAAAACCACAAAGACATCTGGACTCCTAGAAGACCAAACAAAAGCGAGACAACTGGAAAGACATGCTTCAATCAGAGACAGAAGTACAGGTAGCACTAGAATTAATCAGATGGCAAAAGGCAGGCGCAAGAACGTAAGCAACAGAAACCAAAGTTACATGGCATCATCAGAACCCAGTTCCCCCATCATAGCAAGCCCTGAACACCCCAGCACACCAGAAAAGCAGGATTCAGAATTAAAATCACTTCTCATGATGATGATAGAGGACTTTAAAAAAGACATAAATAACACTCTCAAAGAACAGATAGAAACCCTTAGAGAGGAAACACAAAAATCCCTTAAGGAATTACAAGAAAATGCAACCAAACGGGAGAAGGAATTAAACAAAACCATGCAGGATCTAAAAACGGAAGTAGAAACAATAAAGAAATCACAAAGGGAGAACACCCTGGAGATAGAAAACTTAAAAAAAACGATCAGGAGTCATAGATACAAGTATTACCAACAGAATACAAGAGATGGAAGAGAGAATCTCATGTGCAGAAGATACCATGGAAAACATTGACACAACTGTCAAAGAAAACGCAAAATACAAAAAGCTACTAACCCAAAATATACAAGAAATCCAAGACACAATGAGAAGGCCAAACCTAAGGATAATAGGAATAGATGAGGGGGAAGACTCCCAACTTAAAGGACCAGTAAATATTCTCAACAAAATTATAGAGGAAAACTTCCCTAACCTAAAGAAAGAGATGTCCATAAATATACAAGAAGCCTACAGAACTCCAAATAGTTTAGACCAGAAAAGAAATACTTCCCGCCACATAATAGTCAAAACATCAAATGTACAAAACAAAGAAAAAATACTAAAAGCAGTAAGGGAAAAAGGCAAAGTAACATATAAAGGCAGACCTATAAGAATTACACCAGACTTCTCACCAGAGACCATAAAAGCCAGAAGATCCTGGACTGATATCATACAGACCCTAAAAGAACATAAATGTCAGCCCAGACTACTATACCCAGCAAAACTGTCAATCATTATTGATGGAGAAACCAAAATATTCTATGACAAATCCAAATTTACACAGTATCTCAACACAAACCCAGCACTTCAAAGGATAATTGGTGGAAAACTCCATCACAAGGAGGGAAACTACAACCTGGAAAAAGCAGGAAAGTAATCTTCCAAAAACCGTAAAAGAAGGTAGCTACACAAGCATATCTCCACTGCCAATAACAAAAATAACAGGAAACAACACTCATTTTTCCTTAATATCTCTTAATATCAATGGACTCAATTCTCCAGTAAAAAGACATAGACTATCAGACTGGATACGTAAACAGGACCCAACATTTTGCTGCATTCAGGAAACGCACCTCTGTGGAAAGGACAGACACTACCTCAGAGTAAAAGGTTGGAAAACAATCTACCAAGCAAATGGTCCCAAGAAACAAGCTGGAGTAGCGATTCTAATATCAAATAAAATCAGTTTTCAACCAGAAGTCATCAAAAAAGATAAAGAAGGACACTTCATATTCATGAAAGGAAAAATGTACCAAGAGGAACTTGCAATTCTCAACATCTATGCCCCAAATGTAAGGGCACCCACATACATAAAAGACACTTTACTAAAACTTAAAGCATACATTGCACCCTACACAATAATAGTGGGAGATTTCAACACCCCACTCTCAGCTATGGACAGATCATGGAAACAGAAACTAAATCGAGACACAATGAAACTAACAGAAGTTATGAACCAATTGGACTTAACTGACATCTATAGAACATTTCATCCTAAAACAAAAGAATACACCTTCTTCTCAGCACCTCATGGTACCTTCTCGAAAATAGACCATATAATTGGTCACAAAACAGGCCTCAACAGATACAAAAAGATTGAAATAATCCCCAGCACCTTATCAGACCACCATGGATTAAGACTTGTCTTTGACATGGACAAAAACATCAGAAAACCGACATACACTTGGCAACTGAACAATGCTCTACTCAATGATAACTTGGTCAAGGAAGAAATTAAGAAAGAAATTAAAGACTTTTTAGATTTAAATGAAAATGAGGACACTTCATATCAAAACATGTGGGACTCATTGAAAGCAGTACTAAGAGGAAAAATCATAGCTCTAAGAGCTCACAAAAAGAAAGTGGAAAGAGCATACATCAACAACTTGACAGCAAACCTGAAAGCATTAGAACAAAAAGAAGCTAGTATACCCAAGAGGAGTAGACGGCAGGAAATAGTCAAACTCAGGGCTGAAATCAACCAAGTCGAAACAAAAAGAACTATACAAAATATCAACAAAACCAGGAGCTGGTTCTTTGAGAAAATCAACAAGATAGAAAAACCCTTAGCCAGACTAACCAAAGGGCGCAGAGACAGCATTCAAATTAATAAAATCAGAACTGAAAAGGGAGACATAACAACAGAAACAGAGGAAATTAAAAAAATTATCAGATCCTACTACAAAGGCCTATACTCAACAAAATTGGAAAATCTGGAGGAAATGGACAATTTTCTAGATAGATACCAGGTACCAAAGTTAAACGAGGAGCAGATAAACCACCTAAACAGTCCCATAACGCCTAGACAAAGAAATAAAGAAATAGAATAAAGAAATAGACACAGTCATTAAAAATCTTCCCACCAAAAAATGTCCGGGGCCAGATGGTTTCAGTGCAGAATTCTTTCAGACCTTCAAGGAAGACCTAATACCAATCCTCTTCAAGTTATTCCATCGAATAGAAACAGAAGGAACACTACCAAATTTGTTCTACGAAGCTACCATTACACTCATACCTAAACCACAGAAAGACCCAACAAAGAAAGAGAACTACAGACCAATCTCTCTTATGAATATTGATGCAAAAATACTCAATAAAATTCTTGCAAACCGAATCCAACAACACATCAAAACAATTATCCATCAAGGTCAAGTAGGCTTTATCCCAGGAATGCAGGGATGGTTCAATATTCGGAAATCCATCAATGTAATCCACTACATAAATAAACTCAAAGAGAAAAACCACATGGTCATATCACTAGATGCTGAGAAAGCATTTGACAAAATTCAACATCCCTTCATGTTAAAAGTCTTGGAAAGATCAGGAATTCAAGGCCCATATCTAAACATAGTAAAAGCAATATACAGCAAGCCAGTAGCCAACATCAAACTAAATGGAGAGAAACTTGAAGCAATCCCACTAAGATCAGGGACTAGGCAAGGCTGCTCACTCTCACCTTACCTATTCAATATAGTACTGGAAGTCTTAGCTAGAGCAATTAGACAACAAAAGGAAGTCAAAGGGATACAGATAGGAAAGGAAGAAGTCAAAATTTCACTATTTGCAGATGATATGATAGTATACTTAAGTGAACTTAAAACTTCCACCAGAGAACTCCTAAACCTTATAAACAACTTTAGCAATGTGGCTGGATATAAAATCAACTCAAACAAATCAGTAGCCTTCCTCTACTCAAAGGATAAACAGGCAGAGAAAGAAATCAGGGAAATGACATTCTTCACAATAGCCACGAATAAAATAAATTATCTTGGAGTGAATCTAACAAAGCAAGTGAAAGATCTGTATGACAAGAACTTCAAGTCTCTCAAGAAAGAAATTGAAGAACATCTCAGAAGATGGAAAGATCTCCCATGCTCCTGGATTGGCAGGATTAATTTTGTAAAAATGGCTATCCTGCCAAAAGCAATCTACAGATTCAATGCAATACCCATCAAAATGCCAAATCAATTCTTCATAGAGATAGAAAGAGCAACTTACAAATTCATTTGGAATAACAAAAAACCTAGGATAGCGAGAACTATTCTCAACAATAAAAGAACCTCTGGGGGAATCACCATTCCGGACCTCAAACTGTACTACAGAGCAGTAGTGATAAAAACTGCTTGGTATTGGTACAGAGACAGAAAGGATGATCAATGGAACAGAACTGAAGACCCAGAAATGAACCCGCATACCTATGGTCACTTGATATTTGACAAGGGAGCTAAATTCATCCAGTGGAAAAAGGACAGCATTTTCAACAAGTGGTGCTGGCTCAACTGGAGGTCAACATGTAGAAGAATGCAAATTAATCCATTCTTATCTCCTTGCACAAAGCTCAACTCCAAGTGGATAAAGGACCTTCACATAAAGCCAGGTACACTGAAAATATTAGAAGAGAAGTTGGGGAAGACCCTCGAATACCTAGGCACAGGGGAAAAGTTCCTGAACAGAACACCAATGGCTTATGCGCTAAGATCAAGAATCGACAAATGGGACCTCATCAAATTGCAAAGCTTCTGTAAGGCAAAGGACACTGTCAACAAGACAAAATGGCAACCAACAGATTGGGAAAAGATCATTACCAATCCTACATCTGATAGGGGGCTAATATCTAATATTTACAAAGAACTCAAGAAATTAGACGCCAAACAACAAAATAACCCCATTAAAAAATGGGGTACAGAGCTAAACAAAGAATTCTCAACTGAGGAAACTCGAATGGCCAAGAAGCACCTTAAGAAATGCTCAACATCCTTAGTCATCAGGGAAATGCAAATCAAAACAACACTGAGATACCACCTCACACCAGTCAGAATGGCTAAGATCAAAAACTCAGGTGATAGTAGATGCTGGCGAGGATGTGAAGAAAGAGGAATACTCCTGCATTGTTGGTGGGGTTGCAAGCTGGTACAACCACTTTGGAAGTCAGTCTGGCGGTTCCTCAGAAAATTGGACATAGCATTACCTGAGGACCCAGCTATACCACTTCTGGGTATATACCCAGAAAATGCCTCAACAAATAACAAAGACATATGCTCCACTATGTTCATAGCAGCCCTATTTATAATAGCCAGAAGCTGGAAAGAACCCAGATGCCCTTCAACAGAGGAATGGATACAAAAAATGTGGTACATTTACACAATGGAATATTACTCAGCTATTAAAAATAATGAATTCGAGAAATTCTTAGGTAAATGGATGGATCTAGAAAATATCATCCTGAGTGAGGTAACCCAATCACAAAAGAACACACATGGTATTTACTCACTGATAAGCGGAGATTAGCCCAAAAGTTTGAAACAACAAAGATTCAACTACCAGACGACACGAAGCTCATGAAAAAGAAAGAACAAGTGAGGATGCCTAGGTCTTTCTTAGAAGGAGTAACTAAATAACCAAGGGAGCAAATATGGAGACAAAGTGTGGGTCAGAATCTGAAGGGGGGGTTGTAGGGAGACCATTGTGTCTGGGTATTCATTTCATAGGCAGTCACCAAAAATAGACGCTGATAGGGATGTCAGGATGGGAAAGCTGACAGTAGCCTGATAAGGCTGTCTCCTTAGAGGTCTCTCAGAGTCGGACATACCCAGAGACAGATACCCACAGCTATCCATCAATCTGATCAAAGTTCCCAATGGAGGAGTTAGAGAGTAAATTGAGGGAACCGTGAACCATACGGGCTGGTGGCCCTGTGAGGAGAGCAAGAATACCAACCAGCCAGAGCTCCCCAGGGTCTAAACCACCAGCCCAGGTGCACATAGGGAGAGACACATGACTCCAGCTGTATATGTAGGGAAGGATGGCCCTGTTGGGCATAGGTGGGAGACAAGATCACTGGTACCCTGAAGGCTGAGCACAGAGGGGGGGGAATCTGAGGGTGGGGAGGGAGGCTGGGGGTAGGTGGGTAAACACCTTCATAGAGGCAGGAGGAGGGGGGATGGGATAAGGGGTTCCTGGGTGGTGGGGGAAATGCAGTAAGGGGATAAAATTTGAAATGTAAATATTATATCCAATAAAAGAGGGGAAAAATAGAAAAGCGGTTAGAACCAACACTCTTAATAAAATGTCAGCCCTCTTTAAAAAAAAAAAAACTATCTTGATACTAAAATTTGTTTTGAGAATTGTATATTGCAGAATGATCAGCCTTGGTGTATCTACTCAACAAGCAAGCTGGGCAGACCTGCTCAAACCTCTGAGGTCCGTGAATTCCATCTGGAGGCAGAGAAGACAGCATCAGAGGATTGTCAACTTGCTCTCCACCCCACTCCTCTTCTAATATCTCAACGCCCATAATCAGCTTGAAGAAGCTAATGATGAGTCAGCGCCCCTATTCCCTGGGCATGGGGACTAAAGTGGTAAATGTTGGGCTGTCTCCCTAGGGAAAAGTAGTGGTTTTGTCGGAATAGAGATGATTAGCTAGGGTTTATTGCATAGCCATAACCTATTAGTAGAAATCTGTATAACTAATATCAAGATGAAGATATAAATTCTTAAATGGCACCAATTTACTTTGTTTACAAATTTTAAGGTTTTCATTGGCATGAGCTTCTTAGTGATATAAGAGTGAGATGAATATTGTTAAGCTCATAGGCATTGTACCAGTATAACACACTTAGGAATACAAAGCTTAGACCCAGTCCTTCTTTAACTTTTTTAACTGATTTGAGATGGTCAGCCTGTGAGTTAAGGGACTATAGCAAATTCGTGACTTGGAGTTTATTATAAGGGTGTTCTCTATGTCTTATTTAGAAATAGCTGAGTGGAGTTAACAGGCAACAGTCCAGATTACCTTACATGGATAGCTGGTTTTCAAAACATCAGAAATCCTTAGAATTGACATGACAAACGTTTCAGTATTAATGTTCATTTTCATTAGAGACCTGTCTGCTCCGGACAGCTTCCTATGTTAAATTCTAAGAAGAAATTGAGCATCCTTGGAGTTACTCCAGTTGTGGTGAGACAGCCACTAGGCAAGAATTGCCACTTTCCTTCTACAGACAAATTACTGTCCAGAAAAGGACACACTTGCAGAATAGTCGACTGATTATATCTGCCTAGACAGAGTAATCAGCCCTTAATAATTCTGCAGTACTAAGGTCTGTCAGATGATCCTGGGCCAGAAGGCAGAAGAACAGATGCTCCAACGTTTTGAAGTAGAGCGAGTGTCCAGGTGTTCAAAGGTCTCTATAAATTGGCTAAGTTTTAGAAGCTATGCTTTGTGCTTCCCACAATTATAGTCAACTCAGTCATTCTGGATTTCTGATGGGGTTGAAAACTTATAGCTATTTACTTTGAGAGAAAAGATCTGAGTGTATAGTCATCAGCTGACATTCATCCTAAAGCCAAGGAAAAAGCCAGGTTCAGAACTAAGTGTTTTAGTTAGGATAGATGACAGAGGTGCTGGTTAGTCAACAAAAGGATGGACTGGGTATTAGGACTATCTTGTACCTCACTGGTACAAATAGGCATAATTATGCTCTAATTGTATTTTGAGAGAAAAGTTTCCTTTTAACAGGAAGGGTGATGTGTAGGAGGAGCTAAGGTGGGAGGAGTACTGAGAGGAAGAAAAGGAGTAAGAAGAGGAGAAGAAGAAGGAGAGGAGAAGCTAGGTGATGAAAGAGAGATAGAGGGGGGAGACAGGGAAGCAGATGTTCATGTATCTCCACCAGTCAAAGATAGTTGATATATCTAGGTTGGGTAGTGGGTTACACCTCTGATTGAACAATACCAAACTTATAAAGCCTATGATTAACATTTCTTAAAAAAATGTATAAATGCAAAAAGGAAAAGGGGGCATGGGATAGGGGATTTCTAAGGGGGGGGGAATGGGGAAACGGGATGGTATCTGAATCTGAAGTGTAAATGAAAGATCTAATAAATAAAAAAAAAAAATGGAACTAGCATGTTGAATAAGAAAACAATCCTATTAGTCTTGGCTACTATTTCAAAAAGAAATACTTTCTCAAAACTTCATAATCCATAAAAAAGAAATCTAACTAGTTTGATATTACAACAAATATACCAGTACACTTTGTAATGTAAATGCAAAAATAAATTAAAAATCAAAACCTAAAAAAAAAAAAAAAAAAATCTGTAAATTTCAGTGGCTATCCCAAAATGTCTGTGGGGTATGCTCTTCTATCTGGCCATTTCTGGCCTAAGTAGGAAAGGATGTGTCTAGCTACAGACTTGATGTGCGAGGGGTGGGGGATATCCTGGGTGGGGTCCAACCTTCTCAGAGGAGAAAAGGGAGCATGTGGGAAGCATTGTAGGAAGGAATGACCAGTAGTGGAGCAGTAAGCAGAATATAACTTGAATAAGTAAAATAATAATAATAATAATAATAATAATAATAATAATAATAATGATATAATAATAAAATTTTAAAAAGGAATCGACACAAGATGGAAGAGACAACCTCCAGCAGTGAAGAAATGATAGCATAGAAGAGCATCTTTATCAAATGAAATATTAAATCTAAAATAATCTTACAGAAATCATGCAGTAAATCTGAGACACCATGAAAAAACAAAAATCTGAGAATAATAGGAAAACGAATCCAAAGTCAAGCACAGAGAAAATATTTTCAACATTATCTTTAAAAAATTACTTTAACTTAAAGAACAAGATGCATATCAGAATACAAGAAGCACAACAAGGATAGAAAATCACCAAATATACTTCCATGGAAGCTTCGAATGCATGAATGAAATGTACATGCACATGCACTTGAACACGCACACACAAGTTTATTTTCAACAGTCTAGCTTAAGGGCTGGGCACTTCTTATCCACCTGATACTCTAGGCCACATCAGGGAAATGGCCAGTGGCCACTTACCCAGAATCTCACATGTCTGGTTGGCTTTATCTCCTACAGCTCCTATGTTCATCCAAATCTCACGGTTTCATGGTGATTACTCTGTCTCCTTTTTCTCAGCTCCTAGCCCATGCAAATCTAAAGGTCCCACATCGTTTGTCCTCCTTTGCTCACTATTGGCCTTTGGCATCATTAATGATCGATTAAAAAATCAATTGGGATGAAAACCTTCAACATTTTGTCATGCAGATTCCCAATTAAATCAAAGTATTAGAACCAGTTAACAAGAGAACGGGGATTCAGATGGCTTGTGAGTATTAACAGAAATGATGACCCTCCAGAATTAGCTTCATGAAGGGAGGCAGATCAACTTTAATCAAGGTGAATCAAGGGTTCTATAGTTTTGAGGAAGTAGGTAGTAATATCTATGGTGGACAAAGGTCTTAGGGCTGAAGGCTAAGGTAATATGGGGAGGCATTTTGGAATCTTAGATGCTGGCTGAACTGGTTTCTTATTTGGAGGAAGGAACCTGTAATCTCACCAAGGCTCCTTAACATTCCAAAGGTAGAGAATGTGGGGATTTTGAGCTTCCCAGATGAGGTCAGAGAAGGAGAAGCCCTGCTGACAAAGGGATTCTGCCATTTTTACACTGAGCTCTGGGCTTTCTAGGAATGTTAGACTTCAACTTTAATTAGCAGCATTTGTCCACACAAAACAGATTTCATGCCTTTAATCCAAGGTCATTCTATATTTTTATTAAAAGGAAAAAAATTAAAATCATTAACATATACATGAATCATTGAGCCCAAGTTACAAACCATTTGTTTATCAAGAAAATGTGCTTTGCATGAATGCCTGACAGGACAACCCTATGAAACATGTAAGATGAAAGGAGAAAAATGACTGGCAAGGGTTGTACTCTGACTTTGAATGTGCTTGCTCAAACACAGAAACACAGAGCAGAAAATGAAGGAAAGAGAAACGAAGATGTATTTGATCAAACCACATTATATCAATGTTTAAAGTTTTCAAGAAATGAAAAATGGGGAGACACAAACAAACATATGCTCACCACAGATAAAGAACCAATGACAGACCAAATAATTCATAACACCTGTCAAATTTGGTAAATTAATGATTTTTGTTCAATTTTGTATTCATGTATATAAGGTCCATCTCTTTAATGGGTTTCTTATAGGAACAGAAATGATTGAAAGACAACTTTACCACCAAAGCTGACACAGTCATAGATATGTCATCTGTCAAAATCTGGAAACCCAGGCCACAGTACACAGCCTACAAGGAGCTAAATGGTATCATTTCCTAATGGATGCCCACTTGGGCTGTGTCTCTTCCAGGAAGCTCAGCTGTTCTCTGCTTCTTTGAGACTGCTTGGTTTGTCTACTTTTCCAGACTGCCTGAATGGTATCTTCTTTTGCTGGGTTTTCTCTGCCTTTCTAAGCAGCTGGGCTCCTCTTAGAATGACTCTAAGCAGGCCTGACTGCTTAACACTCTTGTGGATGGAGGAGATTAGTAAATCTACTCAGTTGCAGGGACTCCCTGAAGGTATTTTGAGTTGGTTACTTCCCTTCTTAAGCGGCTTCACTACAATATTTCATGTCTGCTTAGTACATCCTATTATTTGACTATTCTGTTAACATTTTGTCATATTTTTTTCATTAAGGATGGGAGGTTTCAATCTTGGAGGAAATGGCTCCAAGACACTTTTACAATCACAATATTTGAAAAGAAAATGATGACTTAAAATAAAATATTATACAAGGAAAATGTTTAATACAAACAAATTGATGAGTTAAATCTATAGTCATATTTATAGTCTTCTTATTCTTGTTTTAAGTTGTGCTACCTATAATTTGTATGGCATTGTTTGAGAAATATAAAAAATTTCATAAAATACATAGTTTTTACATCATCACTTCATGGTGTCATATGTAAGCCAATATATTAATTAGACTTTGTGTTTTTGTTTAATTTGCAAAATAGTCTCTGGACAAATGGGAATTTTATTTGTATTTATTCCTGTACATGCTTTTCTTTTCAAGTATTATGCAGTGTGCAGTGTGTGTGTGTGTGTGTGTGTGTGTGTGTGTGTGTGTGTTTACGTGTGTATGAGTGCATGCATGTGTGAATTTCTATGCAGGCCACAAGTCAACACAGAGTCTTTTGTTTTGTACAGCTGTTCTGTTTTTGAGTCATACTTTCTCAATGACCAGGAACTGGCTAAAAGAATAGGCTAACTAGCAAGCACCAGCAATCTTGCTTGAATGTACCAGGAGCATACCTGTCTGCTGTGTAAATTCTGGTATGTAGCATACATAAGTCATTCCTGAAAATTTTTGTTTGTTTGTTTTAATATATGTATGAGTTCCACCCAATATACTCAGGTTCTTTTGTGTGAATAGATGAGCTGTATCTTAGGTCCCTATTTCACATTTCTATGGACAAGCAGAATAACAAATCTAAGACCCCCCCTCCCCCCAAAAAAAACTTAGCCAACTATTTTCTGAGCCATCCTCACAACTTCATCTCATTACAATTCTCTGAGTTTTACAGAAGTATAGATGAAAGGATGGTGGAGTATTAATATCATCCATACACATACTTTGCTTTGAAATTCTCCTGAGGCTTTTCTCATTCCTATGCATATCTTCTCACATTTCCTTGGTTTCTGCCAGTTCCTTGACCCTAATCAGTACAGGACATCATTTCAGGAGTCATCTGAAGGTCTGTCTTTCCTAATAATTGGCTACTAGCTCTTTTTGAGTTAATGACTTCTTTTTCTTCTTTTTTTCAGCTCAGGATATGCTATTATTATTAACACATCAGCTTTCATGGATTTACTTTCTAAATGTAAATAGTAGTGTTTGAATATTTGGCACAATACATGACTGAAATGAATTCATAAATAAGCATAGTTGAGTAACTCAATATTATCTCACTTTAAGTAGAGAAAGAAAAAATAAAATTAGGCTGTTATATATATAACTTTTTCAAAGTTACCTTGAAGTGCAAACATAGCAATCAGTGGATATTGATCTCAGAGTATTTAAGTCTAATAGAAATTGAAGAAATAAATGATTGAAATATCGGTTCTCCAAGAAGTCATCAATTATTTTTATATGTAGCACTTTAGAAGATACCTAGATGCAAATAAATAAATAAATAAATAAATAAATAAGTTGAATGTAAGTAATTAAGATTGCTGAGATTCTATAAAAGACTTGATTTTAAAATCATGAGAATAATAGTTGTGGCAGCTTGAAATGTATTTGGGTATAATTATTAAAGCAGTAATGAAATAAGTATACAAAAGGGATCTAATTACTTTTTAAGTAATTAGTATGCTATTCTTTCTCCAAATACAAACTAGTTTCCTTAAGCTTAAATAACTGTTCTCTGTTAACATCTATAATTTTAACTTTTTAAATTTATTTTTATTTTGAACATCTGAAGTATACCTTTGTGTATAACATTTCATACCTGGTGCCAATGGAATGTATAAGAGTGTTTATAATCTTCAAATTGCAGTTAGAGACTGCAGTGTGCTGCCATTTCACTGCTATTAGCCAAACTTGAGTCCTCTGTAAGAGGAAACCAGTGCTCTTAACTCTTGATTCATCTTTTCAGCCTCATATTTAGAGATTTATTATTAATTTGTGTTAGAACACAAGTTTTCTTGTAGTTCCTAACATTCCCTTCAGATGTGACTTATTTATTTCTCTTGCTATGATCTGAATGTGTGGTCGTTAACATAAAATTTTAAATCCCACTACCGTATGGATATTTTGTGTTATTATTTTAATTTGTTGCTGTTTGGTGTTTCTGTTTTTCTGCTACTTAAATTATGAAGGGAGGTTCTTAAAGAATATGATTGGCCCTTATAGGGAGAGACCTGGAAAATATCTCTTGGATTTTGTCTTTCTATATCAGATAGAGCAAGAAGAATGTTTCATCCCAAATACAAAAGGGCCCAAGTCAGACCCGGTACTTGCTAGAACTTGTGTTACTCATTTTTGGAATTCTAAACCTCTTATAGGGCCTATTTTTGCCAGCTTATCTACATTTGTCACATCTTTAAATATATATCAAAATACAAACAGTTCTCATAGGTTTAGGTGTTGTGCAAGAAAAAAAATTAAAGAATGAAAGAACCACAATTACAAGAAATACAGCTTTCACATTCATTAATCATCAAAGGCTATCTATAAAAATGTTTCTAATGGAACCCCTGAATCCTTAATTGTTATGTTGTTAGACATAATTCAAATGAAAAAATAATATTCCATGGAAAAGCTAAGGAAACAGAAGGTTCTTTCCCATACAAGTGACAATGAAAAGCTCACTTTATCATGTTGTTCTTTCTTCTTCATTCTCTCCCTCCCTATCATGATCCGTCCATCCTACCCTCCTTCCCTCCTTCTTTCCTTCCTTCCTTCTTTCCTTCCTTCCTTCCTTCCTTCCTTCCTTCCTTCCTTCCTTCCTTCCTTCCCTCCTTCCTTCCCTCCTTCCCTCCTTCCTTTCCTCCTTCCCTCCTTCCCTCCTTCCCTCCTTCCCTCCTTCCCTCCTTCCTTCCTTCCCTCCTTCCTTCCCCCCTTCCTTCCTTCCCTCCTTCCTTACCTCCTTCCCTCCTTCCTTCCCTCCTTCCCTCCCTCCTTCCTTCCTTCCTTCCTTCCTTCCTTCCTTCCTTCCTTCCTTCTTTCCTTCCTTCCTTCCTCCTTCTCTGCTTTCACAATATTCTACATCTCCTTGGACTCCCGTTATTTCATATACTAAATGTTAGTTCAGAGATTTAAAAAATTACGTGTTAGTTTTCTCTGTTCATGTCAGAGACAGAATATAAAATTATTTTATTTTTACACATCTGAAAATGTTTAGGACTAGAAAGTTGAGAGGAAAACAAAAATATTTTATTTCATTGTTTTCCTTTTTCATGTACATGTTGATAAAAATGGACTTATGGAAACTTCAAGGATGAAACTTTTCATTTCTAATATTTTTAAAGCTGAGGGCTGAAAAAGAAGTACTGGACCTCTCCAGAGATAACACATTCTCACACGTTTTCTAGTGCTATTTCTTCATCAAAGAAAGTTCAGATGAAGAAAAGGAACTCAACCTCCCCAAGCTTTGTGATTCACCTATCATTAATTTAAAGGGTCATTACTAATTCTGTTTCAAAGGAACACCAAGGAAGAGCCCTGCTTATATCTTTTAATCAGTGAGGGTGATGTGAGGTCCTCCTGAGAGGGAAGAGGGAAAGAAAATACAGTTTTCAGAATCAAGAATTTTCAGAATTTTAGAATTGGTGTGGAGCTCAACTACTCATTCCAAGGTGCACAATAAACACACCTTCCTGTTCTCTTCATAAGTTATTGTCATTCTGAAAATTCCAAACAAATATATATATATATGTGTGTGTGTGTGTGTGTGTGTGTGTGTGTGTGTGTACGTGTGTGTATGTATAATTTAGTAGCCAAAAACCTTTTTTCAACATATGTTATCTTAAGTTTAATATTTTAGGTGGATTTTATCCTTAGAATGGTGTCTAATTAAGTTTGAGAAAGACATTTACTGTTTGGAAAAAGATGTACTAGAGGGAACATACAGGTATAGATGAAAGTAAGTGTAATATCTTAGGGCAAGGCTTAGCATGAGAAAGCACATAATGCAATTTTGGTCTCACTCTGACTCATTACCATTTCTATTCAAAATTGAAGAAATTAATGATAATGGCATGTACAATGAAAATCCATAAATATAAATTTTCTTATCTATATATTTAAATTAATTCTTTAGTTGTTCAGTACCATGTTAGTTTAGTATTCTACTTGACTAGTTCAATTTTCTGCTACAATAATGACTCCCAATATGTAAAGAGAATATATTATATATTGCATGGATATACTACCTGTCAATTAAAAACCTGTGGCTTATAACTTAGGCCGTAAATTGAGGTGGGGCATCTGGGAGGCAATGAAGGATTCTGAGAGCAATGTGTGGGGAGATATGCCAGGAAGATGTGAAGAATAGATGCATGGTACTGAGCACAGGTAACCAGCCATGTGACAGAATATAGGTTAAAATAAACGGGTTATCATGAGTTATGATTCTAGTCAGAGAAGAGCCTAGATATATGGTCAAGGTATTTGTAAATATATTTTTAGCTTGAGTCTTATTTCTGGCACCATGGAACTGTGAGCAAAAACTGGAACTAATTTCTACACAGAAGTCTACCCAGAGCAATTTCTGGAGACATATTTACTATTTTTCCTTTTGTTTAATTATTGAGAATCAACTTATTTGAATTATTAAATTATTTCTATTTGTTTATTATTTTCCTTCTTACAATTCCTTCCCTTCTATTCATTCATTATGAGTGTTACTATTGCTTTATTATCCTCAACCTCTTCCAACTAAAATACAGAAATATAGGCTCAGAGACAGCAGTGACCTTATTTCTGTATCAATGCTATTAATTAATCTACATGTGAATAATATGATTAATTTGAGTAAAGTTTAGATTCCAAGTATGGAAAAGTAGGGTATTGATCTAGTTTAAATATTATTGAAGAACTGACCAGGAAAGCTAACAATTTTAATAGTGTTTATGCATTTGTTTCAGATTGCACATAATTATTTACAATGTGGAAATCCATAGAACAATTGAATCATAAACCTAAAATGAAGCCTATATCTTAGATCTCAACTTTTATTTCAGTTACATTATATTAACACACTGCTGTAATGCAAATAGTAGTATTTTATTTTATAAAATATATTTCATATAGACGTATTTAAAAATTTGGAAAATGCCACAGAAATCATATGTGGTTTAAACATAACAGCCAACAGAGTATGAATAAAGTAATTTAATATGAATGCTTGGAGATTATTCTGTGACCTTATAAAAATAAAAATCTAGGATAAATGTTATTTTATTCAGTAATTTTTGAAAAATTAACTCTATGTATTGACATACATAGGAATTTCTAAAATGGATAAAATATGTCAAAAAAAATTAGTAGTATGTCAAAAAGTTTTAGTCTGAAAAGAGTTATATGATAAACTTTCTAAACTAAAATTAGACAGATGGATCAGAAGCTAAGAGTAAGTTCTGCTCCTGCAGAGGGCCCTAGAATGCTTCATAGCAGCCATAGTTTATAAGTACTTATGCCAGCAGCTTCAGGCCATCTCCTGTCTTTTTGTGGCCAACATAGATCAACTCTACTCACATGCACATATCTATCTATCTATCTATATATATATATATATATATATATATATATATATATATATACATATATACTAAAAAGTCTTATATGTGACTAAAAATGTATATATATATTTAGTCAGATATAAAATATATAATGTATATATACATATATGTATATATATTAAAAAGTCATATATATGACTAAAAATAGATTTAAAAATGTCAACTCTGTATTTATTGAGTTTATACATAAATTACTAGAGATATAATGGCTAGTACATGATCACTTTGACAGTGTTTTATTTAAGTTACAATTAAGAATGATGATATTATATAAAATAAGTTCTATAATATGATTAAAGTATTTAAACTTTAGTAGTATTTTCTTTTTTGCATTTACTTAGTGTGTTTATGTGGGTGGACAAGCATAAACTCTGGAAAGTGTGTGAATGTCAGAGGACAAACTGTAGGAGTTGAATCTTTTTTTCTACCCTGTAGGTCCCAGAAATCTAATCTGAGTGATAATGCATGATGCTAGATGCTCTTTACAAATAAGTCATTTTGAGGGCAATTTAGCATTTTTTAAATTTAGGTTTATTTCCTTGGTTAAAACCAAAGACTTTATTAAAATGTATTTGTCTTTCACTATTTGTATTATAATTGCTAAACATCATTTTAAAGTATACTCTCCTGATCCAAAGGTAATTCTGGATATATTTTAAGGTAATATTTAATGTACACACAAATGTCTGAATCAGTGATGCAGTTTATTTCTAATGTGTGTAAGTTATAAGAATTTGATGTTCTCTGTGTGAGATGATGAGTTCTCTCTGTTTCTTTTTCATGAAGAAGCATATAAAATAATTTTATCTACCCAAAGGTATGTTCCTTCAATTTTATACTTAATCTGAAAATCATGGGTTGGAATCTCACACCCCATAAGAATGAAAAAGTAATTTTGTGGCCTTCTGTGAAGAGACAGGTAATGAAAAAGGACCTAGGTAATGGAATTAGTGACCTACAGGAGGCCTCTTTCTCAAGATGCTCTCGCATCTCTTCCTTTCCACCATTTGTGGACATCTAGATAGTGATGCAGGAGCTACAAACCTGCTCTTCAGCCGGCACCCATTCTCGTTGAAGTTGGCCTTACACTACACTATGCAATGCATGTTTCTGTTGTTGCTACATTAACTAGTTCATAGTAACTGTCCATATTAAGTCAACCCCATTTCATCCTAGTGTGTCAAAATAGTAGTAGTGTTAGTGCTTTATAGCTAAAGCAACTTTATATGTAACTGTAATATCTTTCATAAAAATTTTGCTCTATAATTTCATGTAGACAATCTGATGTAGTTTAGGCTGGTTTCCAACTAGTAATCCTGCCTCGTTAAATCAAATGTAAATTTATGGGAATACTGAACACATCCCAGACATCTAATAAATCAACAATGGCTCCTTTACAAGTAGTTAATGTAATACTGCATTTGCTATTTAATGAAAGGCTTGCCTTCTTAACATTTATCTGAAAAAAAATGTATCCTTTTAAAATTTCTACCAATTTATTAATCAGAAATAAATTGCCCAGCCCTTGTGCTGTTTAAGTTTTATTGTAAATCTAAAACAACAAAAAAATCTGTACCATTTTCTAAAAGTTTTTATTACCACGGTCCATCCTCATGCTAATCTGTTTCCACCAATGTTAAGGCTAAAATGGGCAAAATTCTTAAATAACTTTATTCAAACCATCATTAAGTTTCTACCTGGCTTTTGATTGTTTTCTCAATCTGATTAATAATTATAATACAAGAACTATTGTCTCATGCTGAACAGCAGCCTGTACCTACTACCTTTCTCCTGGAGTTGTTTAAATCCTCACAATGACTAACAGACTATCTCATCACCCTTATTAAGACATCAATTGCCTCTCATTAAACTCATAAAAACTCCAGAATCATTCTTTGGCCAGAGGTCTCCACATGACCTTCATATTCATCATTAACAAACAGATTTAAATAATCCCATTTGGACCTAGAGTCTACTGTGATAATTAATTGAGCTCACTCATATAGAGAAATCAATTCAAAGAAAATTCTTCTAAATTATTTTACCTGGTCTTTGTAAAATATGCCTAAGAGGTGTTTCTCTTAACTATATTATGAGTTAAAATAATACAAAAATCTATAGTTTTAAAACTATAAATTGACTATTAGTTAAAATGTGGCTTTGTAAATTTCTTACCCAAAAGGAATACAAATATAGATAAGAAGGTAGCATGCTTTATGATCAAGAAAACACATTTCATATAGTAACTTTGATTTTTATACATTGTCTTGAAAACCTTTTTAAACTTCTAAGAAATTTATATACTATATCTAAATCCTGTAATATCCAATGACCTAGGATTTTTTTTCTGTTGTGATAAAGTGTTATGACCAAAGGAAAACTGGAAAGGAATGAGATTATTTAGCTTGTGCTAACATATCACAATCTATCATTAAGGAAAGTCAAAGTAGGAACTCAATTCAGGAACTAGAGGCAGGAACTTAGCATGAGGCTACAGTGGAACAGTTCACAGGTTTTATTCTCAGGCTTTATGCTGGCTTTATTATACAACCAGCATTACCTAACCATGAGTAATACATCCTACACTGAATGAGGCATGCAAACATTAGTCCTTAATCAAGAAAATACCTCCTAAACATGATCATAGGCCAGTCTAATAGAGGCTAGTCTTCAACAGAGGTTTTCTATTCTCATATGACTCTAGGTAGTGTCCTATTAATGAAGCAAACCAGCACACCTAGTCATACAACCTAAATTTATTTAAACTGTAAATGTAATTACATGTATATATGTATATATACATGTACATATGTATTGCCATAGTTTTGTAAATCATCTAAACGTGTGCTTAGATTTTACATAGACATTATTCAACTATTCACAAGGCTTATACGTTTTTCCTAGGCCTTAGCTAGTATTTCCATGATATTCTGACTACTTACATTCACATTATATTTTTCTGCTTTTAAGTAAAAAGATAATTTTTCTTACATCATGTAACATTCTTTGCTTCATGACTTAATAGAAGTAATTCAAAATGTAAAGCAACACCTCTAATTAACTTCACAATCAGAACAAAGATCTGAATTCTTAAATACTTGATTTGAATATTTAAGAATATTTGTAGTGATTTATCTAATTTATATATTTCATATTTTTTCTTTTCTAATTTTATTTAATGCCAGAGATTGAACCCAGGAATTTTTCCATGCTAGGTGAGCATTTTACCACTAAGACACAGAGACCAATATTGTTCTCTATTTTATTTCAATTGAGATTTTTATTTATCCCCAAATAAGCATGTATTAAAGGATTATCTATGAGGATGTATCACTACCAGCCCTAAATGGGATGTGTCCATCAAATCCCACCCCTCTGACCTCAGGGAACTCTGTGGAAGGGGAAGCAGAAAAAGTGTAAGAAAGAGAACAGAAGGAAGATACCAAGAAACAAGACCCTTTAAACCAGCAGAAGCAAAACTCATATAAACTCACAGAGACTGAAGCAGCACACTCAGGGCTTACACAGATCTGTACCAGGTTCTCTTTATTCTTATTATGGATGCCTGTTTAGTGCTTTCATGGTACCCCTTAATCTCAATGAGTGAGCCTCTGTTTTTAAAATTATAAAAAGGAAATAATTTACTATGTACAATATAAAGTATTAATTTATACTTTTTAGTTTTTGTTATTTATATTAAATACATTGAAATAAATGTGTTTTTAAAATTTTTATAAAGGTCCATTTTCAACTGGGGTTAGATCTATGGCTTAGCAGTTCAGAGAACTTACTGTTATTTTTTTTATTGGGTATTTTATTTACATTTCAGATGCCATGACATTTCCCCAATTCCCCTCCCTAGAAAACCCCTATCCCATGCCCCCTTTTCCTTTTTGCTTTTATACATTTTTTTTAAATGTTAAGCAAAGGCTTTATAAGTTTGGTATTGCTCAATCAGAAGTGTAACCCAATACCCAACCTAGATATATCAACTATCTTTGACTGGTGGAGACACATGAACATCTGCCTCCATGTCCCCCACTTTCTTTCTCTCTCTTTCTCTCTCTCATCACCTCGCTTCTCCTCTCCTTCTTCTCTTCCTCTCCTTACTCCTTCTCTTCCTCTCACCTTAGTTCCTCCTACATATCACCCTTCCTGTTAAAATAAAGCTTTTCTCTTAAAATACAATTAGAGCATAATTATACCAATTTGTACCACTGAGGTACAAGATAGTCCTAATACCCAGTTCATCATTTTGTTGACTAACCAGAACCTCTGTCATCTCTCCTAACTAAAACACTTAGTTCTGAACCTGGCTTTTTTCTTGGCTTTAGAATGAATGTCAGCTGAAAACCATGCACTCATATCTTTTCTCTCAAAGTAATAGCCAGGATTGGCTATGAGACTATAAGTTTTCAACTCTGTCAGAAATCCAGAATGACTGAGTTAACTGAAATTATGGGAAGCACAAAGCATAGCTTTTAAAACTTAGCCAATTTATAGATACTGCTGAACACCTGGACAGTCTCTATACTACAAAACGTTGGAGCATCTGATCTTCAACCTTCTGGCCCAGGATCATCTAACAGACCTTAGTGATGCAGAATTATTAAGGGCTGATTACCCTGTCTAAACAGATATAATCAGTAGACTATTCTGCAAGTGTGTCCTTTTCTGTACAGTAATTTGTCTGTAGATGGAAAGAGACAATTCTTGCCTTCTGGCTGTCTCACCACAACTGGAGTAACTCTAAAGATGCTCAATTTCTTCTTAGAATCCAAGACAGGAAGCTGTCAGGAGCAGACAGGTCTCTAATCAAAATGAACATTACTACAGAAATGTTTGTAATGTCAACTTTGTGGACTTCTGATATTTTGAAAACCAACTATTAATGTAAGGTAATCTGGACTGTTGTCTGTTAACTCCTCTCAACTATTTCTAAATAAAATATAGAAAACACCCTAGTAATAAACTCCAAGCCATGAATTTGCTATAGGCCCTTAACTCACAGGCTAACCATCTCAAATTACTTAAGAAAGTTAAAGAAGGACTGGGGCTAAGCCTTGTATTCCTAAATGTATTATACAAGCACAATGCCTATGAGAGTAACAATATTCATCTCACTGTCTTACTGCTATTTCAAAGGACAAGAATTCATTTCTCAGGTCTAATATCACATTTCTTGGTCTCTTGTAAATCTCACTGCAAAGTATCCAGCATAGACTTCAGGCTTTTGCAGTCAACTGCACTTATATACATATATATCCCCAGAGACCCATAAAAATGAATCAGTTATATAAACTGATGATGTGATTAAAGTATTTAAGTTATATCATCTCAAGATAAATGGTAAATAATAGTTATTAAAATCTTAAATAATACCTTACTTTAGTGCATTTGTACAATCATATCATGATTACTTAACATAATTTTATCAGCAATTATGATTCTTTTAATATAATATTATGTGTTTTGTAAAAATATATTTATATATAACACTTGTATGCTTTAATACTATTTCTAACAACCCATCATTTGAGAAGAACACAGAATATCGACATATTCAAGCTGACTTGCATACAGATTTACAAATATTAATAAATGCACATGTAATGCATCCAATAACTTCAGTTCAACTATAAATTTATTTCAGTGTACCTGGTGTTTTCCATAATTCCAAAATATAATAAAAAGTAATGATTAAATAGTCTAGACTCTTTACTCTTCCACTTTATATACCAACCAAAAATGAAATGTTTCTGATGGGATTCATTTCCAAAACAATTATGCTGATTCATTACACTGCTTCAAGGAACTTCAGATTACCATCACCCTGATATTTTGTGTGATCAACTTTTCAATTTGTTCTTTGACAATTTCAGGCATGTGAAAGTACATTTTAATCCTCCTAATTCCATCCTCATTTATTTTCTGCCTTCTTCCTTGCAAGTCTCTTCCTACATCCTTTATGTTGTTGTATTGTTGCTGTTGTTGTTTTTGAGACACTGAATTTCCCTTGCCCGGATCGGACCCGAGACTGGAGCAGACAGACACCCAGCTGATCTGCTCCCCTGTGGAAACTGCATCTGGAGGCATTCTAGAGAGGCCACAGCCCGCAGAGCTGCAGGTAGGAGGACCTGCACACCACCCTAGGCCCCAGAGGCACAACTGGCAGTAGGGAGCCCCCAGAGCACACCTGGCATCCAGATCCAGCCCTTGCTGACTACCGAAATATCACTCCCTTTCCGCCCCTCTCCTGGATTGCAGTGACTGGAGCAGACACCCAATTGATCTGCTCCCCTGTGGAAGCTGCTTCTGGGGACATCATAGGACATGGCTCACAAAGCTGCAGTGACTGGAGCAAACACCCAGCTGATCTGCTCTCCTGTGGAAACCATGTCTGGAGGCATCCCAGAGCAGCCACTGCCCTCAGAGCAGCAGACATCCTAGAGAGGCCACTGACCTAGGAGAAGGGGACACCATATCCAGAGGCATCCGAGAGGAACGACTACACTCACAGCAACACTTAGCTGTTCTACTACCGTGGAGACACCATATCCTGAGATATTCTAGAGGAGCCACTGTACCCAGAACAGCTGGAGCTCAGGATCACAGAGACATCCAGACCCCAAAGAGTTCTGACACAACCAAGATAACTGGAAAGACAGGCTCCAGTCAGAACCAGTAAGTACAGGTAGCACTAGGGCTAACCAGATGGCGAAAGGCAAGCATAAAGATGTAAACAACAGAAACTAAAGTTACTTGGCATCACCAGAACCCAGTTCTCCCACCATAGCAAGTCCTGAACACCACATCACACTGGAAAAGCAGGATTCAGAATTAAAATCACTTCTCATGATGATGATAGAGGACTTTAAAAAGGACATAAACAACATTCTCAAAGAATTTGAGAACACAGGTAAACAAGTAGAAGCCCTTAAAGAAATGCAAGAAAACACAACCAAACAGGTGAAGGAATTAAACAAAACAGTCCAGGATCTAAAAATGGAAGTAGAAACAATAAAGAAATATCAAAGGGAGACTACCTTGGAGATAGAAAACCTAGGAAAAAGATCAGGAGTCATAGACGCAAGCATCACCAACAGAATACAAGAAATAGAACAGAAAATCATATGCACAGAAGATACCATGGAAAACATAGACACAATGGTCAAAGAAAATGTGAAATGCAAAAAGCTCCTAACACAAAACATCCAGGAAATCCAGGACACAACGAGAAGACCAAACCTAAGGATAATAGGTATAGATGAGAATGAAGACCCCCAACTTAGAGGGCCAGTAAATATCTTCAACAAAATTATAGAGGAAAACTGTCCTAACCTAAAGAAAGAGATGTCCTTAAATATACAAGAAGCCTACAGAACCCCAAATAGACTAGACCAAAAAAGAAATACCTCACATCACATAATAAAACATCAAATAGACAAAACTTACAAACAAAAAAGAGATACTAAAAGCAGTAAGGGAAAAAGGCAAAGTAACATATAAAGGCAGATCTATAAGAATTACACCAGACTTCTCACCAGAGACTATAAAAGCCAGGAGATCCTGGACTGATATTATACAGACCCTAAGAGATCACAAATGCCAGCCCAGACTACTATACCCAGCAAAACTCTCAATCAATATTGTGGGAGAAATCAAGATATTCCATGACAAAACCAAATTTACACAATATCTTCCCACAAATCCAGCATTCAAAGGATAATTGGTGGAAAACTCCAACACAAAGAGGAAAACTGCAACCAAGAAAAAGCAAGAAAGTAGTCTTCCAACAACCCCAAAAGAAGATAGTTACAGAAACATAATTCCAACTCAATAACAAAAATAACAGGAAGCAACAGTCATTTTTCCTTAATATCTCAATATCAATGGACTCAATTCTCCAATAAAAAGACGTAGACTATCAGACTGGATACATAAACAGGACCCATCATTTTGCTGCATACAGCAAATGCACCTCTGTGACAAAGACAGACACTACCTCAGAGTAAAAGGATGGAAAATAATCTTCCAAGCAAATGGGCCCAAGAAACAAGCTGGAGTAGACATTCTAATATCAAACAAAATTGATTTTCAACCAGAAGTAATCAAAAAAGATAAGGAAGAACAATACATATTCATCAAAGGAAAAATGTACTAAGAAGAACTCTCAATTCTGAACATCTATGCCCCAAACAAAAGAGCACCCACATACATAAAAGAAACTTTACTAAAGCTCAAAGCATACATTGCACCTCACACAATAATAGTGGGGGATTTCAACACCCCACTCTCAGCAATGGACAGATCATGGAAACAAAAACTAAACCGAGACACAATGAAACTAACAGAAGTTATGAACCAAATGGATTTAACTGATATCTATAGAACATTTCATCCTAAAACAAAAGAATATACCTTATTCTCAGCACCTCATGGTACCTTCTACAAAATACACCATATAATTGGTCACAAAACAGGCCTCCCTCAACAGATACAAAAACATTGAAATAATCCTGTGTACCCTATCAGACCACCATGGACTAAGGCTGGTCTTTAATAACAACAAAAACAACGGAAAGCCCACATACACGTGGAAACTGAACAATGATCTACTCAATGATGACTTGGTCAAGGAAGAAGTAAAGAAAGAAATTAAAGACTTTTTAGAATTCAATAAAAAGTAGGATACATCATACCAAAACTTGTGGGACTCCATGAAAGCAGTACTAAGAGAAAAACTCATAGCTCTAAGTAGAAGAAAAAAAAAAACAAAAACAAAAAACTGAAGACAGCATACACTAACAACATGACAGGGTACCTGAAAGCTTTAGAACAAAAAGAAGCTAAAGTTCCAAGAGGAGTAGATGGCAGGAAATAATCAAACTCAGAGGAGAAGTCAACCAAGTAGAAACAGACAGAACTATACAAAATATCAACAAACCCAAGAGCTGGTTCTTTGAGAAAATCAACAAGATAGATAAACCCTTAGCCAAACTAATCAAAGGGCACAGAGACAGTATCCAAATTAATAAAATCAGAACTGAGAAGGGAGACATAACAAGAGAAACTGAGGAAATTTTAAAAAATCATCAGATCCTACTACAAAGACCTATACTCAAAAAAATTGGAAAATCTGGATAAAATGGACAATTTTCTAGACAGATACCAGGTACCAAACAAGGAGCAGATAAACCATCTACACAGTCCCATAACCCCTAAAGAAATAGAACCAGTCAGTAGAAGCTTCCCCACCAAAAAAAGTCCAGGACTGGACAGTTTTAGTGAAGAATTCTATCAGACCTTCAAGGAAAACCTAATACCAATTCTCTTCAAAATATTCCATAGAATACAAACAGAAGGAACACTACCCAATTCATTCTATGAAGCTTCAATTATGCTTATACCTAAACCTCACAAAGAACCAACAAAGAAAGAGAACTACAGATCAATCTCACTTATGAATATTGATGCAAAAATACTCAATAAAATTCTTTCAAACAGAATCCAAGAACACATCAAAACAATCATCCATCATGATCAAGTAGGCTTTATCCCAGGAATGCAGGGATGGTTCAATATTCGAAAATCCATCAATGTAATCCACTACATAAACTCAAAGAAAAAAAAAAAAAAAAACCATGACCATGTCACTAGATGCTGAGAAAGCATTTTACAAAATTCAACATCTCCTCATGATAAAAGTCTTGGAAAGATCAGGAATTCAAGGCCCATACCTGAACATAGTAAAAGCAATATACAGCAAGCCAATAGCCAAAATCAAACTAAATGGAGAGAACCTTGAAGAATTCCCACTAAGATCAGGGAGTAGACAAGGCTGCCCACTCTCACCCTATCTAGTCAATATAGTACTGGAAGTCCTAGCCAGAGCAATTAGACAACAAAAGAAAGTCAAAGGGATACAAATAGGAAAAGAAGAAGTCAAAATTTCACTATTTGCCAATGATATGATAGTATAGTTAAGTGACCCTAAAACTTCCACTAGAGAACTCCTAAACCTAATAAACAACTTCAGTAAAGTGGCTGGATATAAAATCAACTCAAACAAATCAGTAGCCTTCCTCTACTCAAGCAATAAACAGGCTGAAAAAGAAATTAGGGAAATGACACCCTTCACAATAGTCACAAATAATATAAAATATCTTGGAGTGAATCTAACCAAGCAAGTGAAAGATCTGTATGACAAGAACTCTAAGTCTCTGAAGAAAGAAATTGAAGATGATCTCAGAAGATGGGAAGATCCCCCATGCTCCTGGATTGGCAGTATTAATTTAGTAAAAATGGCCATCTTGCCAAAAGCAATCTACAGGTTCAATGCAATCCCCATCAAAATTCCAAATCAATTCTTCATAGAGATAGAGAGAGCAATTTGCAAATTCATTTGGAATAACAAAAAACCCAGGATTGTGAGAACCATTCTCAACATTAAAAGAACTTCTGGGGGAATCACTACCCCTAACCTCAAACTGTACTACAGAGCAGTATTGGTAAATAAATAAATAAATAAATAAATAAACTGCATGGTATTGGTACAGAGACAGGCAGGAAGATCAATGGAATAGAATTGAAGATCCAGAAATGAACCCACACACCTATGGTCACTTGATCTTTGACAAAGGAGCTAAAACCATACAGTGGAAAAAGGTCAGCATTTTCAACAAATGGTGCTGGATCAACTGGAGGTCAGCATATAGAAGAATGCAAATTAATCCATTCTTATCCCCTTGTACAAAGCTCAAGTCCAAGTGGATAAATGACCTTCACATAAAACCAGATACACTGAAACTAATAGAAGAGAAGGTGGGGAAGATCCTTGAATACTTAGGCACAGGGGAAAAGTTCCTGAATAGAACACCAATGGCTTATACTCTAAGATCAAGAATTGACAAATGGGACCTCATAAAATTGCAAAGCTTCTATAAGGCAAAAGACAATGTCAATAAGACAAAACGGCAACCAACAGATTGAGAAAAGATCATTACCAATCCTACATCCAATAGAGGGCTAATATCCAATATATACAAAGATCTCAAGAAATTAGACTCCAGACAACCAAATAACCCTATTAAAAAATGGAGTACAGAGCTAAACAAAGAATTCTCAACTGAGGAAATTTGAATGGCTGAGAAGCACCTTAAGAAATGCTCAGCATCCTTAGTCATCAGGGAAATGCAAATCAAAACATCCTGAGATACCACCTCACACCAGTCAGAATGGCTAAGATAAAAATTCAAGTGATGGTAGATTCTGGTGAGGATGTGGAGAAAGAGGAACACCCCTCCATTTTTTTGTGGGAATGCAAGCTGGTACAACCACTCTGGAAATCAGTCTGGTGGTTCCTCAGAAAATTGGACATAGCACTACCTGAGGACCCAGCTATGCCACTCCTGGGCATATACCCAGAAGATGCTCCATCATATAACAAGGACATATGCTCCACTATGTTCATAGCAGCCTTATTTATAATAGCCAGAAGCTGGAAAGAACCCAGATGTCCTTTAACAGAGGAATGGATACAAAAAATGTGGTACATTTACACAATGGAGTACTACTCAGCTATTAAAAATAATGAATTTGCGAAATTCTTAGGTAAATGGATGGAACTAGAAAATATCATCCTGAGTGAGGTAACCCAATCACAAAAAAACACACATGGTATTTACTCACTGATAAGTGGATGTTAGCCCAAAAGCTTGAAATAGCCAAGATTCAAGTAACTGACCACATGAAGCTCACGAAGAAGGAAGACCAAGTGTGGATGCCTCGGTCCTTCTTGGAAGGAGTGACAGAATGCTCAAGAGAGCAAAAAAGGTTACAAAGTGTGGGACAGGAAGTCAAGGAGGGGCCATCAGGAGACCACTCTACCTTGATATCCATCCCATGTGCAGTCACCAAAGATAGATGCTGATATGGATCTCAGGAAGTACATGTTGACAGGAGCATGATGCAGCTGTTTCCTTGAAGGTCTGCCGGAGTCTGACATGCTCGCAGCAACCCATTGATCTGATCAAGGGTTCCCAATGAAGAAGTTACAGGACTGAAGGAGATGAAAGGGTTGGTAGCCCCAAGAGGAGAGCAACAGTGCCAGCCAACCAGAACTCCAGGGTCTAAATCACCAGACTGGATAGGGGGATCCTGAGTGGTGGGTTAGGACTATCAAATGAAGTGTGGGGGACTTTTTGGTATGTACAAAAATGAAGATACTGGAACTGGTCTGGAACTGTGCTTCCTGATGGCTAGCTTCCACAATGTCAGAAGGTACTTTATTGCTTCTGGACTGCTCGTTGATTGCTAACTTATATGGGAATTAGCATCTTCTACTATGCAAGATTTTTACACTCTTTTGAAAAATTTTCTTCAGTAGTTTATTTGAAGTAGGAAGACCAATTGTAAATCTCACTCAGAGCTTCTGATGCTCGCCCACGTAAAAGGGATATAAAAAAAGAAATCTTTAATTTTACCCATTTGTCATCATTTTTGTGGCAGTTTATTTTATCCTGTTGCTGTGAAGAGCAACAATACCAACAAACCAGAGCTCCAGGATCTAAACCACCAGCCTGGGAACACATAGGTAGAGATCCATGGCTACAGCTGTATAGGTAAAAGAGGATGGCTGTGGGACCATAATAGGATGGCTTGGTTTTTGGTAGACGTGCTGGCTGGAGATAGCCAGGAGACTCAACAGGTGTCCATGCCTGTGAGGGACGGGCATCTATTTTGCAGCACTCCCAGAATCCAAGCTCCTGACATGTGGCAAAGATCTCCATTGATCAACACCATGCAGTCACATAGGGCGATTCCCCTACCAACCCCTCCACAGGTAGAGGGCGTGACTACAGGTCTCAGGGCTTCAAGAGATTTCTATATTAATGAATTATCTAAAGGCCAGAGGGCATAGCTAATTAAGTATTCTTTCCCAGACTCTCCACCTCCCTCCTTCCATATTTAAGTCAGGTCTGCCCTGATCTAAAGTGGGGTGCATGTCAAAAAACAACCCCCCCCAAAAAAAAATAATAATTCCCATTTCTTTGAAATTTGGAGATTGAAAATCAGTGGCTCTCAATTAACCATGCAGGACACTAGCATCAGATTTGAACCTTTAATACTTTCAGTTTTATAAAATGAAAATGTATTGTAGCTTGGTGTTTCTATCATAAGAAAAAGGTTGTATTATGTAGAACTCAGCCTGCAAGCCAGTCTAATTAATCACATTTAATAGAATGATAAATAAATATAAATACATTTTTTCTTTCAGTCTGTATTTTAGAGACTATTTTATAAAACTACTACAAGTTACCAAATAGTTATCTCTTAAAAACATTATTTGTCAATTGTAATTTGGGTTGTCCCAAAATCTGTTGTCTATACATAGGATATGTTCTACTAGGTGAGCTGCTTTGTTAGCCTCAGTGGAAGAGTAAGTGCTTAGTCTTACAAAGACTTGAAATGCCAAGTTGGAGGTGGCACCCTGGGGGACCCACCTCCTCAAATGAGAAAAGTAGGGGAGGATAGGGATAAGATTGCTGGAGGGGGTGACTGGAAGAAGGCAGTGAGGGATGTAAAGTGAATAAGTGAAAGGATAAATTTTTAAAAAAAATACTATCTTGTTTATTTTCTCAAAGAACCAGCTCCTGGTTTTGTTAATTCTTTATATAGCTCTTTTTGTGTCTACTTGATTCATTTCAGCCCTGAGTTTGATTATTTCCTGCAGTCTACTCCTTTTAGGTGTATTTGTTTCTTTTTACTCTAGAACTTTCAGGTGTGCTGTCAAGCTGTTAGTATATGCTTTATCCATTCCCCCCTCCCCATAGGCACTCAGAGCTACGAGTTTTCCTCTTAGCACTGCTTTCATAGTGTCACGCAAGTTCTGGTATATTGTGCCTTCATTTTCATTAAATACTAGAAAATCTTTAATTTATGTCTTTATTTCTTCCTTAACCAAGTTATCTTTGAGTAGAGTGTTGTTCAGTTTACATGTGCATGTAGTCTTTTCATTGTTTTAAACAGAGGGTAGAGAGACAGTATCCAAATTAATAAAATCAGAACTGAAAAGGTAGACATAACAAGAGAAATTGAGGAAGTTCGAAAACTCATCACATCCTACAACAAATTCTGTACTCAACAAAACTGGAAAATCTGAATGAAATGGACAATTTTAAAGACTGATACTAGGTACCAGAGTTAAATCAGGATCAGAAAAACCACATAACCCCTAAAGAAAAAGCAGCACTCGTTAAAAGGTTCCCAAGAACAACAACAATAACAACAAAAACAACTCAGGACCAGATGGTTTTAATGCAGAATTCTATCAGACCTTCAATGAAAGCCTAATAACAATTATCTTCAAACTATCTGATTAAACAGAAACAGAAGAAAAACAACCCAATTCATTCTATGAAGCCACAATTATGCTTATTCCTAAACCAGACAAAGACCCAACAAGTAAAGAGAGCTTCAGACCAATCTCCCTTATGAATATCGATGAAAAAATACTCAATGAAATTCTTGCAGACAAAATCAAAGAACATAGTGAAACAATCATTCATCATGATCAAATAGGCTTTATCTCAGCAATGCAGGGATGGTTCAATATATGAAAATCTATTAACACAATCCACTATATAAACAAACTCAAAGAGAAAAACCACATGATTATCTAACTAGATGGTGAGAAAGCATTTGACAACATTTAATATTTCTTTGTGATAAAAGTCTTGGGAAGATCAGGAATTCAAAGCCTATACCTAAACATAGTAAAAGCAATATACAGCAAACCAGTAGCTAACATCAAACTAAATGGAGAGAAACCTGAAGCAATCCCACTAAATTAAGAGACTAGACAACACTGCCCACTCTCTCCTTACCAGTTCAATACAGTACTGGAAGTCCTAGCCAAAGCAATTAGACAACAAAAGAAGGTCAAATGCATACAAATTGAAAATAAAGAAGCTAAAATATTACTATTTGCAGATGATATGATAGTATATTTCAGTGACCCCAAAACCTTATGAACCAGAGAACCCCTAAACCTTATGAACAACTTCAGCAACAAGGCTGGATATAAAATTAACTCAAACAAATCAGTAGCTTTCCTCTACACAAAGGAAAAACAGGATGAGAAAGAAATTAGGGAAATGACACTCTTTACAAGAGTCACAAATAATACAAAATACCTTGGTGTGAATCTAACCAAAAAAGTTAAATATCTGTATGATAAGAACTGCAAGTCTCTGAAGAAAGAAATCGAAGACCTCAGAAGACCAAAAGATCTCCCATGCTCATGGATTTGCAGGATTAATATAGCAAAAATGGCCACCTTACTAAAAGCAATCTACAGGTTCAATGCAATCCCCATCAAAACTCTAATTAAATTTTTTATAGAGTTTGAAAGAGCAATTTGCAAATTCATTTGTCATAGCAAAAAACCCAGGATATTGAAAACTATTCTCAACAATAAAAGAACTGGAGGAATCACCACCCCTGACCTCAAGCTGTACTACAGAGCAATAGTAGTATAATAGATACTACTATTAGTACTAATAGGACAATAGATAAAAACTGCATGGTGTTGGTACAGACACAGGCAGAAAGATCAGTGGAATAGAATTGAAGACCCAGAAATTAACCAACAAAATATGGTCACTTGATCTTTGACAAAGAAGCTAAGACCATCCAGTGTAAAAAAGACAGCATTTTCAACAGATGGTACTGGTTCAACTGGAGGTCAACATGTAAAAAACTTCAAATAAATCTATTATTATCTCTTTGTACAAAGCTCAAGTCCAAGTGGGTCAAGGACTTTCACATAAAACCAGATACACTGAAACTAATAGAAGAGAAAGTGGGGAAGAGCCTCAAATACATGGGCACAGGGAAGAAGTTCCTAAATGAAACACCAATGGCTTATGCACTAAGATCAAGAATTGACAAATGGAACCTCATAAAATTGCAAAGCTTCTGTAAGACAAAGGACACTGTCAATAGGACAAAAGGCAACCAACAGACTGGAAAGAGATCTTCACCACTCTTACAGCCAATAGAGGGCTAATATCCAATAACAAATGAAGTCAAGAAAGTAGATTTCAGACAATTAAATAACCTTATTAAAAGATGGTTACAGAGCTAAACAAAGAATTCTCAACTAAAGAAACACAAATGGTTGAAAAGCACCTAAAGAAATGTTCAAAATCCTTAGGCATCAGGGAAATTCAAATCAAAACAAGTCTGAGATTCCATCTCATACCAGCCAGGATGGCTAAGATCAAAAACTCAGGTGATAGCAGATACTGCAAAGGATGTGGATAAAGAGATACACTCCTCCATTGTTGGGATTTTAAGGTGGTACAAGTACTCTGAAAATCAGTCTGGTGCTTCCTCTGAAAATTGGACATAGTATTACATGAGGACCCATCTATACCACTCCTAGGCATATTCCCAAAAGATGCTCCAACACATAGCAAGGAAATATGCTCCACTAGTTCACAGCAGCCTTATTTATAATAGCCAGAAGGTTGAAAGAACCCAAATGTCCTTCAGCAGAGGAATGGATACAGAAAATGTGGTACTTTTACACAATGGAGTACAACTCAGATATTAAAAACAATGAATTCTATACCATTTTAATTACATGCATGTTATAAGGTCAGTTCTAGGCTGAGAAACTAGCAATACAATTGATGCAAATAGTCAAGGAACAAGCAAGATAATAAACAAAAATAGTGAAAGAACAAAGAAGGCACTAATCAAAATACTGTGAATACTCCCATGTTCTTTGCTTCTAAGAGCTTATCAGGATGACCAAAATATCTGAGCCAACTTCCTTTTTCTTGCTCAAGGTCATTTTCACATCCTTTTTTTATGTCTGAAGCCTAGTTCCTTGTTTTAGCCTAATATTTACATTTTAACCTGAAATTACTTCTTCATTCTAGACTAAGATTTAGATACCTACATGAAATTACTTCCTTGTTCTAGTCTAATATCAGATTACTGCGTGAAGCCTACTTCCTTGTCCTTGGCCAATGTTATACTCCTGTGAAGTAGCCTATTTCCTTATCCTTGGTGGGGGGGTAGGGGGTAGGTGGGAGGGGTGTGGGGGGATGGGATAGGAAGTTTCTAGGGAGGGTAAATGGGGAAAGAGAATGGCATCTGAAATGTAAATAAATAAAATGTCCAATAAAAATGAAAAGAAGAAGTAATTTCAGGCAGGAATCTAAATCTTAGGCTAGAACAAAGAGGTAGGCTTTGGACATGAAAATGACTTTGGGCTAGGACAGGGAAGTTGGCTCAGATATTTTGGTCATCTTGATAAGCCCTTAGAAATAGTGATCATGGGAGTGATCACAAAACTTTTTTTCTTGCCTTACTTGTTCTTTGACTATTTGTGGTTGTTGTCTCACTTGTTCCTTGACTATTTGAATCTATTGTATTGCTAGTTCCTCAACCTAGAACTGACCTTAAAATGTGCATTTTAGAAATGACCTTAAAATGGTATAAAATCAAAAAGGAGGAGGTGGATGGGATAGAGGGTTTCTAGCTTGGAGGGGAGTGGGGAAAGAGAATGACATCTAAAATGTAAATAAATAAAATATACAATAAAAAATAGACACCAAAAAATAAAAAAAAAAAAACAAATAAACTATGAATTCATGAAATTCTTAGGCAAATGGATAGAACTAAAAAATATCATCTTGAGTGAGGTAACCCAATCACAAAAGAGTACACATGTTATGTACTCACTGATAAGTAGATATTAGCCCAAAAGCTCAAAATCCCAAGATACAACTCTCAGACTACATGAAGCATAAGAAGAAGGAAGACCAAAGTGAGAGTGCTTTGGTCCTTCTTAGAAAGAGTAACAAAATACTCATGAGAGCATATAAGGAAACAAAGTGTGGATCAGAGACTGAAGAAGGTGTCATCAGTCTGGAGACTGCACCACCTGCGGATCCATCCCATGTACAGTCACCAAATGCAGACAATGTTGTAGATGCCAGGAAGTGCATGCTCACAAGAGCCTGATATAGATGTATCCTGAAAGACTCTTGCCAAAGCCTGACATATACAGGGGGATGCTTGTAGCTTATCATTTTTCTGATCGTGGGGTCCTCAATGAAGGAGTTGGAGAGAGGACTGAAGGAGTTGAGAGGATTGCGGCCCCATGGGGAGAGAGATAATACTTGGCACCAGCATATATGTAGCAGAGGATGTCAGGCATCAACAGGAGGAAAGGCCCTTGGTCTTGTGAAAGCTTGATGCCCCAGTGTGGGGGAATGTGAGGGTGGGGAGGCAGGAGTAGGTGAGTAGAGGAATACTCTAACAGAAGCAGGAGAATGAAGATGGGATAGTGGGTTCTTGGAAGAAATTGTTTGCCAAGGTATAACATCTGAAATGTAAATAAATAAAATATCCAAAAAAAAATTACAAAGAATCCTTATTACTTGCTAAATCAATATTCCTAAAAAATAGAAAATAAATATATCTCCTATAAATAAAAAAAAAAAGAAAAAAAGAAAAGAAATATGAGACTGAAGTTGGCAGGTCAGAGTCCCAGAAAGAGCAGTCTAAGGCAACTAAATTGAAAATTTTAGTTGAAAGAACTGATATCCATGTAAAACCTAACAGACAGCAAGAATCTTCAGAGATCTTCCACTGATCAGATGACTCACAATGGAATTATGAGGATGACTGCTTTCTTTACTCAGGCTTCTGACTAAATGCTAATCTTGCCTAAGCTCCTCTCACAGAGACACCAAATATAATGTCCGACCAAGTGTCTGGGACCTTTGTGACAGGTCAAAGTGATATGTAAAATTTGCCATTACAGTTCCAAAAAGAAATATTTTGTTTGTCTTTCTAGAGTTATCAAATATACACTTTAGTATTTTTTTTAAAAAAGAAATATTATTTGTCCTATTTTCTAAAGTCTGAAATCTTTGTGTTGTTGGTAAGAAAGTACATATTTAAATTTATTCATTTTTAAATATGCTTTGCATTTCATTTCTCTATAACTGTACCTTCATTGCGAATTTTGCACAAAACAAAAATGCAAGACTTCAAATATTAGAAAAAGTGTCAGACCTTATATGCTTAAAAATGATTAAAATTATTTATATTATATTATTAATATCTCAATGCTGTGACTTTTCTAATGTATTATAACATTCACCAATCTTTATAATACTGAAAACTATTCAAACGTTCCATGCTTTTTTTTTTTTGTCACAGATAAGAAACAAGAGTGAATTCATATTTCATGTTTAATTTGGTACTGGGAACCTCTAAGATCTCTTTTCTATCTGTCTGCAGTCGTAGCACACTGTTGTTTGATGGAAATGAGATTTCATGCCCTTGAAAGTTATTTTTTAACATCTGCTTTAGTAAACAATATACAAGAAAAATGCACACATTTCTTGGGAAACAGGACCCTATGTAACACCAATGATATAGGAAGTAATATGTGTTTACTGCAGAACTGGGAACTGAAGTGCTGAACTGATGCTCACTTCTAGGAGCTTCCATTCCTATTAATGATAACTCTATTTCCTGTGATCTAAGAGGAATTTAGTTAAGTTTTGCTAATATATATATAATATATTACCAATATATATATATATATATTATATATTATCAAATGTTCAAATATATATAATATATATATTAATATATATAATATATTATCAAATATCAAATATATATACATACATAGATACATATACATATCATTAGTCAAGGAAATGCAGCTGACTTCTTTATAAGAAATTTTGATCAAAATATTTTTTCTCTGTCAAGGGGCTTGCCCATTATACTTGACTTTAGATTTGTGTAAAGTTGATAAAAACTAACCGGCACACAGAGGTATACAAATACACAACTCTTATTTTCTAAATTTTAAACTCAGCACAGAACATCCAAATGAAAGTTAAGAAATGTCATTACTCTAAGTCATTTTGTCATTTCCTTCCCTTTTTACACTGTTCACATTCTGTCTTTTACTTTTTCATTAATTATAGTTGGTTAATTTGGATGATTAGTATATAGATGGATATCATGAAGATATACTCCTGAGAAGTCATTTCCAACTCAGAAATGTTATATGTTTGGTGCCTCTACATTAATTTTCTATCTTTTTACAAATCCATGCCTATTTTTTTCTTCTCTCAGACTTTGCCCGTATGTGATCTTGTTTCTTAAGCCTTCCCTAATGTACTTAAATACCTTCCTTCTCCTAGAACAAAGAGTTTTGGGGAGGGGGAACAAAATTAGCATTAGAACACAAGCAGCTACCTTTGCATCATACAGCTTATAGATTATCATGAAAGGATATAGGGGTAAGAACTTGAATTAGTTAGGATTTTATTGCTGTAAATAGATATAGTGAGCATGGCAACTCTTGTAAAACTATTTAATTGGGGCTAGTTTGCAGGTTCATGGGATTAGTCTATTAGCACCATGAGAGGAAACATGGTGGCACACAGGCAGATGTGGTACTGGAATGAAAACAAAGAGTTCTACATCTGGTTCAGCAGGCAGCAGGAAGAGAAAGAAAAACACTAGACCTGGCTTGAGCATTTGGATCCTCAAAGCTCTCCCCGAAGTAACAAACATAGGTCCTCCACCAAGGCCACCCAAAGTCAACCAGGCCACAACTCATAATAGGGACAATTCCTGGTGACCAAACACTAAAATCTATGACCATATGGAGGTCATTTCTAGGCAAACCATCATAGAATTAAACATAAGAACTTTGTTGAAGAAACTGAAGCAGCTATTAGAGAGGAATGATGGCTTACTTGCTAACTACCTCTGGCTTTCTCAGCCTGTTATCTTATACTACCTGGGACCAGCTACCTGGGATAGCACCACTCATAATGGTCTACACTCTCCTAGATCAATAATTAATCAAGAACATGCCCTACAAACTTGCCTACAGGCAACTTTATGAAGACATTTTCTCAATTGAATTTACTTATTATTACTCCTTAATATGTTTTTAAAACCAGGACAATTTATATTACTTCTAATTTACTATAGTATTATATATATATTTTTTATTTTCTTACTTTCTTTCATTTAGGGTAATATACTGTCTTTTTATAGAAGAAACTACTAACTGTCATTTATCAGTCACTGTAAGGGCATTTTATAGTTCATCTTATGGAATCCTGAAAATGAAGCCAGAACAGGAAGTATTATGTGCTAGCCCTCACAGTTAAAATGCATACATATTACAATAAAGTTAAACTAATAGTCATCAAATACAAATAATAAATTGCTTCATTTTTCAGTTCACATAGTCTTGTGCACATTTCAGATTCGCTGTGCTGAATCTTATTGGTGTTTCTGCAACAGAAAAAAATAAGACTAATCAGAGATACTAGAAGCATATGTTTCTTCAAGCTGTGGTTACATAAATAAAAAAAATGAAGACTGACCTGTGCTAGCCAACCCCGCCCCCCCCCCCAAAAAATACAGAACTACCCAACCATGGTATAAATATCATCACGCCCTTCTAGCCTCCAGAAGACATAGAGAATAATGTTTATGCTATTTTGCTATCACAATTTTAGTGTTTTATCTGACAGAACTATCAAATACAGGGGGTATTAGGGGAGAGTATGGTTTGCTTATTTGTTTTATTAGTATCTTTCTTTGTTTCTTTCCGTGGATTTTCTTGGGTCCTGATTACCTACAGCATTACTTGAACACTGAATGGCTGCATCAGAGGGAAGACTTGTGCACATACTTTAAATTTTATCATGTGTAAAGTAATATGAACATAAAGGAAGAAACTGTAGATATCAGCTAGATGATCTATTACTCTGGGACATTCAGCAATCTGACAAAGCACACAAACTGAAAAACTTAATTTTACATAGTGACCTTCTTTAAAGGATCTATCTGTCTCCAAATACAGACACACTGTGAAGGAATGCTTATTACAGCATGCTCATTTCAATTTAGAAGTAATCTAATATTTATGATCTAGACTTCAGGATTATGTATAAGAAAATAAAATTCTGGGGCTAGAATGAATGTAAATGGCTAGTACTCTCCAGCAGTTTTTCATTTATGTTGACAGATTCACCAAACACTTATTGTCTTATGCATAGTTGTGCAATGTGATATTTGTTGGAGTAACATATGTTGAAAAGAAAAACAGGCAAATATCAGAGAAGCCACAGAGTCTACATTATGCTGTGAGTGATCTGTGGAACTTCAGATCCTAGACTTTCTAAGGTCAATTAAATACACTTAGATTCAAAAGTAATGAGTAAGATATATGACAAGTCATATGCTTAAAATTAGTTCAAATAATAATTTAGCCCTTGTGTAACTTCAGAGTTCAAAGTAATTGATTATAAGTGATGAACAATATCATAGTTATCACTTTATTTATGTACCAGTATGCCCAACCATAGACAAAAACATATAATTATTACTATATTTATGTACCAGTATGCCCAACCATAGACATCAAACTTATGTAGTCTCAGTGTCCATTTCTCTATCTACTAAGAGATCTTACATGCACACACTCCACATATATAGACACACATCTTTACACTATTTCTCTATTTCCCTATATTCTGAATTTTTGATTATTCTGAAAAACTTTTCAGTAAGTTCTTTTTCTTACATAATAACCCCCAAAATCTTATATTTTCATCCACTTTGTTCCCTATATTTACTACCTCCCATAAGCCTTGAATACCACTATTACATACTATAAACTATATGTAATAATTGAGACTTTATTATATAAAATATATGATCCAGCTAATGGTTTCACAGTGGCTACATTTGGCTTTTAATATGAGTGTTAATTCCAATACCAGATGCTGAAGATGTCCTCGATAGGGTAAGTACCCATAGTATAGTGCTACATCTCTGTCACAGCTCAGTTCTTGTTGGAACTATATTTGACTTGTTCATAAATTTTACCAAATTCAATGTTACATTCACTGTAATAATACATTTTATAGCATGGCAATCAGAGTTAGAGCTTTGCTGAGTTTCTGAGCATGTAATGCACCATAACTTATGACAATATTCTTCAATTTGAGCTTTCAATTTAAAAGATTTTTCTATTTCTTAAAATAAAAACATACTCTGAAAGAGGAATGGTTTGTTAAATGAATGCTAATATTTCTCATAAAGTCTAAGATTTGATTTTTCAGAGGGAAAAATTAAAATTCTTGAGTTTTGTGTATGTTCCATGCTTCTCTAATGTCATAAGGCCTCACACTCTGTCCATTCATATCTATAGATGCTCTGAATTGATGCATAGCTGTTTGTTCCTCACAGCCAAAGTAGAGGAAAGTCATTTTAAGACAGATTACATAATCTCAACTGTGAGGTCAATTTGCTTTGTCCTGTGACCTAATAACTCCAGTTTTCTTAGCTGATTTCTAGGAATTCAGAGGTCAAATAAACAGACATAAAAAACTGTCAAGATGGCTGTATGTGGAACACAAAGGTCTTGTCTACATGGTTCTATAATGAAGTTAACATTAACCTTTCACACATGTTGTCGGTTTGTATATAATTATTTTACTTTACATGAAGCATCGTTACTCATAATCCTGATCTCTAAAACCTTAAGAATATAAGTGAATACTAAGGAGATAGAAATTGGAATTGCTAGGAACATCTTTCTAATAGAATGTGAAAATCCATCTATGAAAATCATACTATTAGAAACTTCCAATCATGGTTGAGGGATTTTAAGATTACTGCAGAAAATTTTCAATATATAATTTTTCTCTAGCATAATGACAGCGTTTCCAAAAAGTTAAATTGCATTTTGTCACACTTCCCATTAGACTATGCTTTAGGAACATGTCTTCAAATTCAAATTGTGAATTATATATTCTCCACAAAACTGTGAACATTATTATATTTATTATATTTTTCACATGACGAAGCAGTGGGATATATTTTTCTTATTTATCAAAGCAAGTAAAAAGTCACCCATAAGGTGAAGTTTTACAACTCACGTTACTTCATTTTGCTTAAAGAGAAAATTTATATGCTGCTTTCTCTTGCTAGTTTTATTAATTTTTTTAAATTGGATTCTGAGAGATAGTTTTAGGATAGGTTGAAATATGTATTGGGCCAATGTTACCTGATATGATCCCAAGGACTAAAACTAAACCAGTTGGCAGGTCTATAGCAAAACTTGAGTTGTGACAATTTTATTGAGGCAAATGGACGTTCTATACCTTTAGCAGAGATAGAATATAATTACAATTGCTATGATCATAGGAGTTGTAGTTGCCAGCACAAAACAAAGTTTGCAAGCTATATAGGATATAGAAGATTAGTGTCTAAAATGAATTGTACTGTCAAGCTTGTACTTGGGAGCTACTAAGGGACCATACTGAGAAACACAAAGCAACCTGAATGCTTCACTGCCTAAAGGCGTACATCATTCTCTCAGAAACTAGAAGGTACAATTGTGTTCCAGCAGCATGAACTCTAACCTGAAGAACCTATGGCACATGTTTTTCAAGCCAACTCCATAGCTCCCTGCAGATGTGACAACATTCATACAATTCAAACATTCATAATAATTATTTCATAAACCCTTACAGTGCTGGCTAGTTTAGACATGACATGCCTCTTGCACGCATAAAGTAATATCCAGAATGATTGGTAAAGGCCTACACAAGACTAAGCTATCCAAAATTTCACCATTGATGATGGCAGAAACTATCAAAAATCCTTCTGTTATTGAAGATATGTTGGCAGTTAGTAACTGCTGGAAGAGGGAGAATTATTCTTCTTTGGGGGTTTGATTCCTTGTATTTTACATCTTTCCTTTGGCCCCAAAATTAATGCATATACATATGGTAATACATCAACTTCTTAGGATATTAAAAAGAAAGTGGAGGAAAAGGAGGTCTTGGAAGAGGAAGAGAAGATGTGAATTTGAGAAGGGAACAAAATATGTTTTAGGAGTACAAGGAATATTCAATTAATTAGGTGAATAGGGTGGTACATAATTATATTTTGTTATATTCATGTGTGAAATTATCAATTAATACATTTTTAAAATGTGCACACATGAACAATAACCTCCAAAACATTTCCAAGGATCTGGGATCTGGGCCTTTTAACTTTGGGAAGAATATATATATATATCTGATTCTTGCCAGTGGGAACCAGAGGGCATTCTCTGAATAATATTGTTGAAATAAATGCTCTAATAAAGAAAATTTTGTAAAGTGATGTCGATTTAATATAGTGATTAATGAATTGTCAGCAGCTTTACACATATTTAAAAGTGTGTTTGAAATATATATGACATATAAACACAGAAAGTGTATTTTATTTCCAAAAATACATTGCTCACATGTACAAATGCTGGTCAGTATTTCATCCTAGTGAGATGTATTTCACTTTTCCTAGAGGCTAAATTATTGAAAAGACATCTACATTCACTACTTGCTTTTAAAGATAGTAGCTATAGTACAGGAACTAAAAGCAGTGTTGTGTCCTTTTAGATGGGGTTAGGAAATTAATAACAGCAAGCATTTACAGAAAGAGGATATACTGTCTGGGGTTGGTCAGTGCTCTAACACAACAGTGACATTTTCCCTAATGACCATTATCAAATTAGGAATGTAGTGAAGGGGAGACAACAGCGAAAAATGATTACAAGTTGAATGTTACAAGATAGAAATGTATCTTCTATATACATTATGTGTATAGAAAAGCACATAAGCTCTGAGAAAAGGGAAGGAAGTGTTCCATCAATTGATATCTATTGTTTAAGCTCACGTACTTGTATTCTGCTTTGCTCAAATATGTATAAAATTTTACATTAGTGGCAGTTGGGAGAAAAGAATAAAAAAATTAAGTCACATATTCTTCACAGGATGAGAAACTTATTTGTTGAATTATTATTTTATGATGAATTGTTATCTATCAATCTATCTATATTTTATTTATCTATTCCTATCTACTATCTATCAATCGATCTATCTATCTATCTATCTATCTATCTATCTATCTATCTATCTAGAGTACACCAAACCTGTACAAAAAATTGAAATGTATATCCCTTACAAACTCTTTCAAATTGTCACAGTACAAATTCCTTCTTCAACCACTATAGTAACAACCAAGTGTCAGTAACTGTTCACTGTAGTAACAAAATGCTCAGGGCACATTTTGCATAAAGTTTTCACAGAAATCTCTGTGTGTTTAAAAGCTGGGATCAAACACTGGCCAGCTTGGTCTGCAAGATAGATATGGCCATAGGACATGATAATGGGGAAAAGTCTGGCAGTTTTTTAAATGTCTTTAATGGAGACATTCATTGTGCTCTGGCATAATCCAACACTGGCTCCTTATGACTGTTTCAGATTCAGAAGAGTACTCTTCTACCAGAGGTGAGCTTTCTGGGTCCTACATGCAAAGTTCATTTTAGATTCTACCTCAGAGAGATTCTAATTCAGAAACTTTATGAAACACTTAAAATACTTTTAGGTTATTACTTTTAGAAATCCATTATTTGATAGTACATATTAGTCTTCTTTTTTTTTAAAGAAAAAAAATGAAGCTCATGCAATTAACATTTCTTAAAAAGATAAACAAATCAGAACTGAAGTAAATTTAAACGCAGAAACCAATAAGACTCCTTAATCATGACATAAAATGTATTAGGCTCAGATTTGGTATGGCACAATAATTAAGATTTTTTCAGGCAATTCATCAGACATCACTTCAAATATAACCCACAGTCCTATAAATTATTATAAGCACAGAAGAGAAATGAAATGTTTTTGTAATTTCCAAACATGAGACATTATTGATAGTCTCTACTTCTCTCTGCTTTTCAAACTGCCTCTTGAAAGGCTATCTCTCTAAGTTATGTGAGCCAGCTCTTCTGCCCTGAGGTTACAGTCCTCTTAGCTGGCAGAAGGCACAGAAGTAGAAGGCATGGTGTCCTAGGTACTATTGCCCAGGTAGATTCCTTCAATATTTGCAAAACTACCACAGCCTGAGAGATGTCTTTTTTATTTTTGGGAACACTGTGTCCCACCCTTATTCGGATTCATAGTTGTAGGGAGCTAGAGCTTTCACTGATTGGTCTCTTAATTTTACCTACAGGTTTATAATTAGCTGCTTTTTAAAACTTTCAGTAATTACCCCATTTTTGAGTGTACCATCTGTTTCCTCTTGGGTCTGCCTCATAATAATAGAGACAACAAAAAAATTCCTAAAGCTCTAATATCCTTAAGTAAGACATGACTGGAAGTAATTATACACATATCATCCATTGGTGATATCAAAAGATATTTATTGAGTGTTAAGAAGAGTGGCTTTTATTAAAGAGGAAAAATATATATAAGTATCATTTATGGGTTAAAGAGAATATATACACTAAAATGTTAGAAGTGAATTTGTAAATTATCTTGGTAACTAAATATATGTCCGTGACATTTGTAATTTAATACATAAGTAAATAAAAATAAATAAGAACCATGTTTCCAAAGTTCCTGCTCCCTGCTCCTTACTAGACAATTGTTTACCTAACACCATTCCCATAATTTAAAATGAAGAAAATGTCCTGAAGGTTACACTGATATGTCCTTGATATAAATTGTGACATGCATTGATTATAGAGATATACACTATGAATTTTGTGACTTTAAATCTCAAAGTACATTTTTTTAAAAGAAAACCATTGTTCCTAGCACATATAGGTTTGCATTAAATGTATTTCATTCTGGGCACACTCTTCCATATAATTTTAATTTAAAGTTAAATTTTATGGATATGATGCCATGAAATCTAATCCTAATAAAGAGAATTTTAGAAACAGCTTTAGGTCTGGAGATTTATGGAGCTGGAGAGTAGCAGGTTAATCGAGTAGAAAGTATGAAGTGCAGCTACTGCGTGTCTGTCTCCTGTTAGACATGGTGTTCACATTCCTATTACCTGACAATTGTGCAGTATTACTCTTACCATTTTTTTTCTTATTAGAAAACTTTCATTTTAGAAATTACATTGTTTTACAGCTTAGTTTTATTTAATAATAAATAACCCTGAATAAGTTCCACAACTGGTACATGTCCCAAATATAAACCCTTTCTTCTCTTCATATATTTTTAGAAAAAAAAGGTTTTGCTCAAATAAAGATAGGAGTCTTGACTTTGATAATCTAGCTAATATTTTTAACATATTTTACATAAGATCCCAGTATGACAACATAGTTGAAGTAGTGAAATAGATTGAGCCATAGTACTACCACTCAAAATGTCTGAACTTTTAAAATTCTACCTGGTATTAGATAGTTCTCTTCTTTAGCACTGTGACTCTTGGTACTTAGAGAAAGAATGTATTATTTTAATATTAATTCTCCCCTAGAATCTTTTCTATTTTTCAATATATTTAATTGAGAAAGCTGCAGAACTCATTCAGAATAATATAGACAATAATTGTATAATTTTTGCTGTGAACAAAAGATACATTTTTCCTAGAACCACCTACTCTTTCTTATACTTGATATTCTTTCTTCCTCTTCATTTTGATCTTAATAGGCATCATTCTATTCTTTAAACTTACACTTTGTGAATATATAGCCCTCAGTTGGAGCTTTTTTCTGCCTTTCTTATGTGTATAGTACTATAAGTAAAATAACATAGAATACTTTTAGCACCCATTTCTTGGTTAAATACTATTTGTGCTACATTTATAACGACTGTGGATATAATCATAATATATTTGTATATATTCTATTAATGCATAATTCTAAATACCTCACACCAAAACTGGTATGACTACTTCATTTTCTTGGCAGTGTAGAGAAATCTTTTTACTGTGTCATAGTTCAAAGAAGATGAAGTAGTACATGATTCACTAGGCAGAACCCAGGCAGAAACCACTCATTTTAGAAAACTTCATGATTTTTAATCATGTGCCAAGTGCCTTTTGGCACTACTTTATCCCAGTTGCACTACATTTACATAAGTTTTAATTAATTCTTGAATTATCTTCCTGGATTTGTAAAGTAGAATTAATTCCAAAGCTCAACATAAATAATGAGCTAATGTGGTCTGGATATTCACAAAGATGATAGGCATGATGAAGTAATATAGGGAACACATGAGAAAAATACAGGAGTTGCTGGTGAATTAGACATTGTACATTAATAGATAGTTTGTTACCAGTGATTCCAGGTCAAGAGACCTAAGTGACTTACAGCAAGATAGAGTTATATTAATTCTGACAAATGAGGAATTTTCCCTGGTGGAAAATTACATGAACAAATGAAACATTATGAAAACTGTTAAATAAATCAGGATGTCAGGAGACAAGAAGCAATCAACACTGCACATGAGAATCTTTGTTACCATCAGATTCAAGAAGTGAATTTAAGGGTCACTTTGAAATCAGTGATCATTGTCATAGTAATTGATGTAATATGTATTAAAGGAAATAATAAAATAACTTCATATTCAAAATATCCTCATACATTTGGTAATGCAACATTTACTCTTAAGCTGTTCTAATTTCCTTCAATAAAATATGTTTAGGAAAAATTCATATATAATTGCAGAACTTCTAAGATATTGATAAATATCTCATATCAATGCTGCAACAAATCATAGATGCATAATATTTTAAGCGTGAGACTGATCCCTTAAGTGACATGGGTTTCTATTGCCATCAAGTTAACATCCTTGATAAATAAATGAATTAAAAGAGGCAGTGATTGCAGCATATTCTTACTCCATGTATTAGCAAAAGCTATTCCAACTACACTGCATCTAATTAAGATTGTCACTATATTTACTTGTAACTCATCAGACTAGTCAATCACTCTGCTTACTCAAGAATTCAAAATTCAGTGTACTTTTATTATGTACTTATGCATAAATCATTATTAGATTTATTTTTCCATTTAAAAATTTGTTTTTCTAAAATATCACAAGTGAGTTATATGAATCACAAGTGAGTTATATATATTACAAGTGAAATATATGATTCACTGAATTATATATTTGGCCCTAAGTGACAGTATTCTATCTGTTTTCAAAGAATTTGGGGAAAATCAGGCATAAGTATTCTACAAGGAATATGTGTTATTTTGCATTCAATTAACATCTAGTTTTCTGAGGATGTAGTTTCACAACCAAAGAAAATAATTAAGACCTAGTCTTTCTAATATCTCTCTTTCTCTCTCTCTCTCTCTCTCTCTCTCTCTCTCTCTCTCTCTCTCTCTCTGTCTCTCTCCCTATCTATCTATATAGTGTGTGTATATATAAACGGAAGTTTGTCTTGTCTTTCAGAAGCTAACAACAAATAGTAGAACAATTTATAGATTCTGTCAATTCAAGTTTCTTAGATGCTTAGTTATAAAAGTCACATTTACACACAAAACAAACTGTAGGGCAAAGGATTTGTGGCTGTGTTAATGTTCAAATGTCTTCATTGCAAATCTTACCTGGTTACAGATAATTACCAGTTCACACTCCAAGTTTCCCATCGCTAGGAGTCTTTGGCAGCGTTACTTTCATAAATTCCATCTCCATTGCACTAGTTTCTTCTTCACCTGCAAAGTGCTCTCCAAATTTCAATCAATTCTCTCAGTATTCTCTATCTCTATTTCCTGTCCTATCCCTCCTGTTTCCAACTACACCCATCTACAATACTTCATCAAAACCTATTCTATTTCCCCTTTAGAGGAAGATCCTTGCAATATCATTCACCCTACTTTTTTACTTAACCTCACTGGGTCTTTGGATTGTAGCATGATTATCTTTTACTTTACTAATATCTACTTATAAGTGAGTACATACTATGTTTGAATTTCTGGTTCTGGATTATCTCATTTATTATATTTTTTTCTAGTTATATCCATTTGCCTGTAAATTTTATGATGTCATTTCTTTTGAACAACTTAGTAATACACCATTTTGTAAATGTACTATATTTTCTTTATTCATTTTTCAGTTGAACTTATTTCTACTTTCAGTCTACTATGAACAAAAGCTTCTTTGAACATAGTTTACTCTTGTGGTAGAATAGAGCTACCACAGGAATGTTACAGCTGCTTCTTGAGGTATACTTATTCCCAGTTTTCTGACAATCCTCCATATTGATTTTCAGAGTAGCTGTACAAGAAGTAAAGCATCACAGGTCAAAAGTGAAGAAATGTTCTCCCATGATCTACATCATAGCTAGCATGAGCTGTCACTTCTGACAGGTAAGGTTTCTAACAGACATTTTGATTTGCATTTCATTGATTGTTAAAGATGTTGAATACTTCTCTGAGTTTTTCTAATCAATTTAAGATTACTCTGTTAAGAATTCTTTGTTGAGATGAATGCCATTTTTAATTGCAATATTTGTTGATGTTTAGTTTCCTCACCAGAACCATTTCTTAAAGATGCTTTCTTTTTTCCATTGTATATTTCTAGCTTCTTTATCAAATATAGGGTATTCATAGGTCTGTGGATTGAGAGCTGGATTTGTTTCCATTGATCAATATGTCTATTTTTGTGCTAGTACTTCGCTTGTTTTGTATTACTGCAGCTCTGTAGTACAGTTTAAAATAGGGGACAGTGATACCTTTAGTTTTTTAGCCTTTCTGCTGGGGAAGATTGCTAGCTTGATTGCTTCCCTGGAGGTATCATATCCTGAAACAGCCCAGAAAATGCACTGTACTCAGAGCCCTTTGTAAGAACCTTCCAGAAGTCCCACAGCTGCCTTTGAGAACTCAGTGGACTTAGGATCTATCACCATTCAATCCCCCACCCCACTGCCCTTTCTGCTAGAGCAGACTATTAGCTAGTCTGCTCCCCTGGAGACACCATATGATTCTGAGCCATCCCAGAAGATCCCTTGCACTCAGGCAACTGACCCCACAACCTGAAATATCCAAGGAAATCTACTGCACACAGGGCATCTGGCATCCCAGTAGTCTTGTTACACACAAGGCAACTGAGCAACTGAACACCAGCTTGTCTGCTCCCATAAAGACACCACAGCTTGAAGGCATCCCAGGAGCTCCTCTGTACACAGGGCAACTGGGTAACAAACACCACAGTCTTAAGACCTTCTGGGGGCTCTGTAGCATGTAGAACAACTAACCTAACAGACTGAAAGCCACACTAGACATCAGCTGCACATGGAGAAGCACAAACCATAGACAGTAGATCTCCCTTGAGAACATCTTCACACAGGACAACAGTGTGACTGCTCCTCTGAAGAATCAACATTCTGAAGGCCTTTCAGGAGATCTACTACAGCCAGGGCAACAGATCAGCAGCTTCTATGCCCCTCTGAAGAGGCCCCAGTTGGAAGGCCCACAGACGATCTGCTAAAGCCAAGGCTGCAGGCCTACCAGGAGACCTGAAGCAACCCAGGGACACAAAAGGCAGAATCCAGACAGTCACCCAGACCAGCAAACACCAGAGACAACCGGATGACAAGAGGCAACCACAAGATCATAAACAGCAGAAGCCAATATACATCGGCATCATCAGAAACCAGTTCTCCCATGACTACAAGCCTTGAATACTCCAACACTTCTGAAAATCAGGAAGCTGACATAAAATCCTATCTCATGAAGATAATAGAGTCCTTTACAGATGATATAAATAACTCACTGAAAGAAATACAGGAAAACACAGGTAAAGAGGTAGAAGCCCTTAAAGAGAGAGCAAATAAATCCCTTAAAGAAATACAGGAAAACACAAACATGTGAAGAAATTAAATAAAGTGGTCCAAGACCTAAAAGGGGAAGTAGAAATAAAAAAAAAAAACATAAATGGAGGCAAACCTGAAAATGGAAAACCTAGGAAAGATGTGAGGAATTACAGATGTAAGTATCACTAACAGAAGAATACAAGTGATAAAAGAGAGAATCTTAGCTGTAGAAGATACCATAGAAGAAATTGACTCAACTGTCAAAGAAAATTCAAAACAAAAAACTCCTAACCCAAAGCATCCAGGAAACTCAGGACACAATGAAAAGATAAAATCTAAGAATAACAAGTATAAAGGAGAACAAAAATTCCCAGCTCAAAGGACCTGAAAATGTCTTCAACAAAGTCATAGAAGAAAACTTCCCCAACGTCAAGAAAGAGATGGCCATGAAGGCACAAGAAGCCTATAGAACACCAAATATATGGAACCAGAAAGAAAATCTCATCACATAATAATTAAAACACTAAACCCACAGAACAAAGAAAGAATATTAAAAGCTGCAAGGAAAAAAAGGGGAAAAGTAACATACTAAGGTAGATGTATCAGAATTACACCACATTTGAAACTATGAAAGCCTGATCAGAGGTCATGCAGACTCTAAGAGAACACAAATGCCAGCTCAGGCTACTAGACCCAGAAACTCTCTCAATCAACATATATGGAGAAAAAAATCTTTTAGGACAAAATCAAATTCAAACAGTATCTATCTACCAATCCAGCCCTAGAGAGAATTCTAAAAGGAACTATCTAACACAAGGAAGGTACCTACTACAAAGAGAAGACAAGATATTAAGCATCTTACAACAAAGCCAAAAGTAGAGAACCACAAGCACATAAAGCCACCTACAAAAACAAACATATTAGGATATTAGGAACCAATAGTCATCTGTCCTTAATATCTCTCAATATTAATGGACTCAACTCACCTATAAAAAGACATAAGTTAACAGACTGGATATGAAAACAGGATCCAGCATTTTGATGCATACAAGAAACAAACCTCAATAACAAAGACAGTCACTATCTCAGAGTAAAAGCATGAAAAGAAGTCTTCCAGGCAACCCAGGAAACAAGCTGGAGTTGCCATCCCAATATCCAATTAAGTAGTCTGTCAACCAAAAGTGATCAAGCATGATGAGAAAGGATACTTCATACTCATGAGAGGTATAATCCACTAAGAGAAAGTCTCAATTATGAAAATCTGTGCCCCAAATGTAAGGGCACCTACAACCATAAAAGAAAATTTACTGAAGCTCAAAACACACATTGACTCCCACAAAATAATTGTGGGAGACTTCAATACCCACTCACCAATGAACAGGTAATTGAAATACAAACTAAACAGAGACACAGTGAAACTAATTGAGGTCATTGAACCCAATGGATTTAACAGATATCTAGAGAACTGTATTAGTCAGGGTTCTCTAGAGTCACAAAATTTATGTGTTGTCTCTATATAGTAAAGGAACTTGTTGATGGCTTACAGTCTGTATTCCAACTCCCCAACAATGATCAGCAGTAGCTATGAATGGAAGTCCAAGGATCTAGCAGTTGCTCAGTCCCACAAGGCAAGCAGGCAAAGAAGAGTGAGCCTTGCTTCTTCCAATGTCTTCATGTAAGTCTCTAACAGAGGTATGACCTAGATTAAAGGTATGTATCAATACTCCTGGATCTGGGACTTGCCTTAGTCTCCTGAGTTTAAAGGCATGTACTACTTTGCCTGGGCCTAAATTTTTCATAGCCATGATGCCTCAAGATCAGGATCACAGGTGAGCCTTCAAATTCTGGATTGTAGTTCATTCCAGATGAACAACTTGGAATAGCTACCACAAGAACATTTCACCCTAAAACACAAGAATACACCTTCTTCTCAGCACCTCATGTTACCTTCTCCAAAACTGACCATATAATTGGTCACAAAACAACCCTCAACTGATACAAGAAGACTGAAATAATTCCATACATCCTATCAGATCACCATGGCCTAAGACTGGTCTTCAATAACAGTAAAATCAACAGAAAGCCCACATTCAAGTGGAAACTGAACAACTCTGTCAATGACTACCTGGTAAGGAAATAAATAAAGAAACTAAAGACTTCCTGGAATTTAATGAAAATTTTGACACATCATACCCAAATATATGGATTGCAATGAAAGAGGTGCTAAGAGGAAAATTCATAGCACTAAGCACCCTGGTAAAGAAACCAAAGAGATCGTACACTAGCAACTTAGAAGCATACAGGAGTACTCTAGAAAAAAAAAAAAAAAAAAAAAAAAAAAGGAAAAAACTGAAAACACACATAAGAGGAATAGACAGCAGGAAATAGTCAAACTCAGGGCCAAGATCAAACAAAAAGAAACAAAGAGAACTATAAAAAGAATCAACAAAACCAAAATCTGGTTCTTTGAGAGAATCAACAAGATAAATAAACCCCTAGGCAAACTTATTAGGGGCCCAGAGGCAGTATCCAAATTACCAAAATCAGAAATAAAATGGTAGATATAACAACAGAAATGGATAAAATTTTTTAAAGAAATCATCAGATCCTACTACAAAAGCCTATACTCAACAAAACTAAAAAATCTAGATTAAATAGATGGTTTTCTAGACCATATTACCAAAGTTAAATCAAGAGCAGGTAAACTATCTCAACAGGCCCATATACCATAAGGAAATAAAAGTCATTAAATCCTCCCAACCAAAAAAAGCTCAGGGTTAGATGAATTTAGTGCAGAATTCTACCAGATATCAAAGAAGAGCTGATATCAATATTCCTCAAACTATTTCATAACATAGAAACAGAAGGAACACTACCTAATTCATTCTATAAAGCCACAATTACTCTAACACCTAAACCACACAAAGATGCAACAAAAAAGAGAACTTCAGACTAAATTCAATTATGAATATCATTGCAAAAATACTCAAAAATTTTGCAAACCAAATTCAAGAACACATTGAAACTGTCATTCATCATGATCAAGTAGACTTCATCCAAGGGGAGCAAGGTTGATTCAATATATTAAAATCCATTAACATGATCTACTACATAAACAAACTGAAATAAAAAATCACATGATCATCTCCTTAGATGCAGAAAAACCATTTGACAAAATACAACACTTCTCCATGTAAAAAGTATTGGAGAGATCAGGAACTCAAGGCCTATACCTAAACATAAAAGCAATATACAGCAAACCAACAGCCAATGTCAAATTAAATGGAGACATATTTGAAGCAATCTCACTAAAATAACGGACCAGACAAGGATGCCAACTATCCCCATATCTATTCAATATAGTACTTGATGTGCTAGCTAAAACAATAAAACAACAACAAAAAAGTTCAAGGGGATACAAATTGACAAAGAAGAAATATAAGTATCATTATTTGCAGATAATATGACAGTATACATAAGTGACCACAAAAACTCTATCAGAGAACTTCTCTAGCTGATAAACAGCTTCAGCAAAGTAGCCAGATATAAAATTAACTCAATATCTCAGTAGCTTCCCTTTATACAAATGATAACAGGCTGAGAAAGAAATTAGGGAAACAACTCCCTTCATAATAACCACAAATAATAAAATATCTTGGGGTAAATCTATATAAAATCTATATAAAAAACAAATAAAGATCTGTACAATAATAATTTCAAGTCTCTCAAGAAAGAAATTGAAGATCTCAGAAAATGAAGAGATCTCCCATGCTCATGGATTGAAAGAATTAACATAGTAAAAATTGTCATCCTACCAAAGGCAATCTACAGATTCAACACAATCCCAATTAAAATCCCAACATAATTTTTCAAAAATACAGAAACAACAATTCTCAAATTTATATGGAAAGGCAAAAAGCACAGAATAGAGAAAACAATATTAAGCAATAAAAGAATGGCTTGGGAAATCACCATCCCTGACCTCAAGCTTTACTAAAGAGCAATAGTGATAAAAAAAATGCATGGTATTGCTAAAGAGACAGACACATTGATTAACGAAATAGAATTGAAGACCCAGAAATAAAACCACACACATATGTGCACTTGATCTTTGACAAAGAAGCCAAATATATACAATGAAAAACAAAAGCATCATCAACAAATGGTGCTGGTCTAACTGACTGTTGATACTTTAAAAAAAAAATGAAAATAAGCCCATATTTGTCACCTTGAACAAAGTTCAAGTTCTTGTGGATCAAGGATCTCAACATAAACCTGATACACTGAATCTAATAGAGGAAAATGAGGGAAAGAGCCTTGAACTCATTGTCACAGGGGGAAACTTTATAAACAGAACTCCAAGGGCAAATGCTCTAAGATCAGGAATTGATAAACAGGACCTCATAAGAATGGAAAGTTCTGTAAGGCAAAACACATAGCCAATAAGACAAATTGACAATCCACAGATTGGGAAAAAAAACTTCACTAAACCCACATACAATAGAAAGCTAATATCCAAAATATATAAAGAACTCTAAAAGCTAACTACCAAAAAACCAAACAACCCAATAAAATAATTGGGGTATAGAATTAAACCAAGAATGCACAACAGAGGGATCTCAAATGGCTGAAAAGCACCTAAAGAAATATTCAAAGTCCTTAGTGATCAAAGAAATGCAAATCAAAAAACCCCTGAGATTCTACCTAACACCAACCAGAATGGCTAAAATCAAAACCTCAGTTGACAGCACATGATAGCAAAGATGTGGAGAAAGAGAAACACTTTACCATTGCTTGTAGGATTGCAAACTGGTACAACCACTCTGGAAATCAATCTGGAGATTCCTCAGAAAATTGGAAAGAGGTCTCCCTGAAGACCCAGAAATAATACTCTTGGGAATATACCCAAAAGATGCCCCACCATGCCATAGGGACACATGTTCCACTTTGTTCATAGCGGCCTTGTTTATGATAGCCAGAATCTGGAAACAACCCAGACGTCCCACAACAGAAGAATGGATACAGAGAATGTGGTTCATTTATACAATGGAATATTATTCAGCTATTAAGAACAGGACATTCTAAGTTTTGCAGGCAAATGGATAGAACTAGAACTCAAAAAGGTCAATGAGCTGAAGGGTCCAAGTGAGGATGCCTCAGTCCCACTTGCAAGGGAGAAGAAGGCAACCCACAAGTGGGGAGGGAGGGAGAAACCTTGAAGGGAAAGGGGATGGGTATAGGTTGAGAGTGAAACGTGATCTGGTATTGGGTGAAAGAAAAGGAGTGACATCCCCAATGGTCAGCAGAAAGAATAGAAACATGCAATCTCAGGCAGATGAAGGTTGTGGGGGGGACCCTCCAGAATGTACCAGAGACCTGGGAGATGAAAGGCTCTCAGGACACAAAGGGAAGGACATTAGATGAAATACCCTACAATGGGGAGAGGGAACTTATAGAGCCTATTTCTAGGGCATCATGTGAGGGATGGAGTTGCCATCCCACGGTCAAAACTCTGACCCATAATTGTTCCTTTCTGAAATAACTGCAGGGATGGAAATGGAGAGGATCCTGAAGAAAGTCAAGAAGGTCAAGTGATAGGCTCAAAGTAGAATCCAGATCAAGGGAGGCCCCCAACCTGACAATATTACTGATGCTATGGAGCGCTTCACAAAAAGGGACCCATCATGACTGTTCTCCAAAAGACCCAACAAGCAGCTGAATGTGTCAGTTCCAGATATTCTTACCCAACCAATGGACAAAAGCTGCTGACCCCTGTGGTTGAATTAGGGAAGGGTTGAAAGGAAGGCTGAGGAGGAAGGTGACCCTGTAGGAAGCCCAACAGTCTCAATAAACCTGGACTCTTGAGATCTCTCAGACACTATAACACCAACCAGGCAGCATACACCAGCTAACATGAGGCCCCCAACATATAAACAACAGAGGACTGCTGGGGTCTGGGTTTAGTCAAAGAAGATTCATCTAACCCTCAAGACATTGGAGGCCCCAGGGAGTTTAGAGGTCTGGTGGGGTGGGGGTGGGGCATAAGAACATCCTTTTGAAGACAGAGGGTGGGGAGGAGCATTGGGATGTGAAACAGTCAAAGAGGGGACCAGGATAAGAATAAAATCTGGAGTTTTAAATAAATAAATAAATAAATAAATAAATAAATAAATAAATAAATAAATAAATAAAAGAAAATTCAACTGGCAGATTTCATATGGGAAAAAATTTTATTGTATGGGATTGTTTTAGCTATCCTTAGCTTTTTCTTTGTTTGTTTTTTGTTCAAATAAATTAGAGTATGGTCCTCCTAAAATCTGTAAAGAACTGTACTGGAATTTTGCATTGAATGGTGGAGCTTGCAATGAGTTTGTAGATTGCTTTTGCTAAGACGGCCAGTTTTACTACATTAATCCTACTGGTCCATGAGCATGGGAGATATTTTCTGTCTTTTGGTATCTTCTTCAAATTCCTTCTTCAAAAACTTGAAATTTTTGTCATACAAATATTTCACTTGCTTGACTGTAGTTACTCAAAGCTTGTTATATTATTAGTGGCTACTATGAAGAGTGTTTGTTTCCTGATTTCTTTCTCAGCCAGATTGTCCCTTGGATGTACAAGAGCTACTGAAGTTTTTCTGTTTTATCTTTTATCTTTTTAAAATTTAATCTTGTATCCATACAGTTAGCTGAATGGTTTTATCAGGTAAAGGAGTTCCCTGATAGAATATTTGGATAATTTATGTATAATATCATGTGTCTGGAAATAGTAATATTTCACTTCTTCCTTCCCAATGTGTATCTGGCTGATCTCCATTAGTTGTCTTATTATTCTATTATTTCAAGTAGTGAAGAACAATAATAATTAGGGAAACCAGAGAGACTTCATTCAGCTACTATTGGGAGCAGATACATAGACTGACAGCCAGATATCAGAAGGAGCTTGGAGAGTTCAACGGAGGAGTTGTGACTCATCAAGGCTTTCAAAGATAATGTAGCCCATGTGACCCTGACTTTGGTCCTCAGCCTATTTGTGATCTCTGAATAGCTAAATGTTCTTTTTAGAGTCCTAAGATTGAGAACAGTGTCTACCCTGGCTCATTCGCTTGCTTATGGAACCCTATACACCCTACTGTGTACCCTAGTCCAGTCTTTATACATGGCTGGTCTTACTTAACATATTATGTCCTGTTTAGTTGACTTCCCTGGAATGCCTGCTCCTGCCAGAGGGGAAGGAGGGTGTGTGAGTGTGGGAAATATGGTGGTGAGAATAAGCAACTAGGGGAGGTAGGGAGGGGAAACCAATTAGGATATAATATATGAGAACAAAAATATTTTTTTAAAGTCACATTTTATTCCCAGTGTGATTTCCAACAAACTTTCTTCACAAAATCATGTTATCTTATTCTATCGTGCTGTAACTAATGACTGAAATGTCACTGTATAAAAAACTTATTCCTCATGTGATCTCTTTAATAATTTCCAAATTATAAGTCATGGAATCAATCATTTCAATTTTCTAAGTCATTGCAATCTTCTAGCCAATGAATTTACCATCAAAATATTACTTTAAATTAAAGCAATATGATTTAACAGTATTAATGACAGTGCTAGGTTTTTAAAGCATTTACTTGCAGAAGTAGGCAGTGAACACTGGAACTCGCAGATACTAGACAAGTGCCAGCAACATTCAGCTGCCTTAAAAGGCAAGATATTCTCATCTTTCACTTTTAAAATCAAATGTTATGCATCTTTGCATCTGCATTTTAACATAGATAATTAAAGAAAAATACAGTGCTCAACAATTTACAGAAAGAAAATCAAATTTAGCATTCTTTAAAATATATATATATATATATATATATATATATATACATATATGTATGTATATGTATATATATGTGTGTGTGTGTTTTAAAATACATATACACATACAGACTCACACATATGCACACACACACACACACACACACACACACACACATACACATGCACACGGACACATGTATACACCCTTAACTTGCTTTTCATGTATGCATGTACATTCCATACATGACTGGTGTATGTAGAGGCCAGAAAATTGAATGCTATGTCCTGAAACTGGAGTTTCAGAAAGGTGTGAAGTATCATGAAAGTAATGAGAATATAAATACTGGTCATCTAAAAAGCATCCAGTCCTCTTGACCACTAAATTCCTTAATCTGCAATCCTGAACCTTTGTTTTTCATTTCATGTCACTTGTTCCTTTTATTGTCTCTTTTTATTTTAAAGACAGTTTTTATTTTTTCTACCTATGCTTCCTTCTGTTTTAAGAAACAATGAGTCAGCTTTCTAAGTCTTAATTTATGACAGAGATTCTCACTAAGTCAACACTATTTTCTTTCAAATTCATTCATAACATAACCACAGTTTAGAGATGATTTCCTACACAACAATAGAAATGTTACATTACAAATTCTTTTTTCAAATATGTAACAACTTATGAAATACACATAAATTTTGAGCAAGGTGAGAGGAAATATCAGCATTTAAGATTTTTCTCACTGTTTTTTCCAGCTAGGTAAAATGTAGAAATGATTCTTGACACTCTAAGAGCTATCTTGGATTCTGATTCCTGATAATGAGAGAGCCTACAAACCAACTGTGAAATAGTCCATCCTGGCTCCTTATACAAAAATAAACACAGTTTCTGACTTACTTAACTCCTCACTGTCAAGTGCTTTTAGTAGTGGAACTGTTGCTGGCAATGCATGCTATATCTAACTGAATACTCAAAAATTGTCCTGTCTCTCAAATTCTATAACCGAGAAGCAACTGGTTTTCAGAACATAGATGCATTTTCTACCATTATACCATTTTTCTTGTCTATTTTGTGAACATGAGGAAGCTATATTGAAATTTTACTTTCTATAAAAATTGTATGTGTTGAGGTTTTGTCTGTTTACTGTTTATTGTAATGCTAAGTGTGCTCCCCAGTCCCCACAAATACCAGGAGTCTTCACATATCCTCTGGGACTGTGCCCCCAAATTAATTCTTACTGGTGAATAAAGATACTCACAGCCAATAGCTGGGCAGAGGAGACATAGGGGTGGAGGTTTTGTTAGCTCAGAGAATAGAGATCAGAAGGAGAGAAGAAGGAGCCACCATGGAAGAAGAATACACAAAAGGAAAAAACAGAGACCTGGCAAAGGATAAGAAAGAGTAAAGAATATGTGGCCCTGTGGGCTGGCCAATTGGAGATAAGAGCAGCTAAGACAAAACATAGTAAATAGTAAGTAATAAGTTGGAGTTATAAATAGGGAAATAGATTCTAAGAGCATGGAGGGTAGGCTATTGTGCTGCTTAAGGCATATTTAAAACTATAAAGGTTATGTGTGTGCTTTTTAACTAGGACTTAATGACCAAAGGCAGGGAAGAAGAACCACACTCCAGATTTTTAGAATTTTTACTACATGTATGTATGGTAGCAATTTTCAGAAAATTTGTGGAAGAGGCAAATGATACAAAATTGGCCTATGACAGGCTCCCCAAAATTTATGTAATATTGATAAGCTCATAGACACAAAATGTTTTCAAATATTTCATGTATTATTTTATATGTAACTCTTGGTTTAAATGAATAAATAATAATTTTTTGATACATGTTTAACTTTAGAATTAAGTTTTATAATTAATGATTAAGATCAAATGTTAAAAATTAAGTTGTCTTAATTTTGTTATGTATATTCTAAAAATGAATGCTAAAATTTTCACTCATTTAATTAATTTGCTATATCTATTTTTAACCAATATATAATGTAAATTATAAGTAATTTGAAGAAAAGTAACTCAATTTACATTACAGAAGTAAAAAGCAAATCTCATTATCTTTTATTAATAAATTTATACCATTTTATTAACAAAATATTCAAAATGCAAATTATGCCTATTACTTAAACTTTATAACTATCACTTTGTCATAAAATTGAAGTGTGTACTTATCAAATATTGCAATAATAACTTGACATTTATTATTAAGGTTTGTCCAAATTCTTTTTTTTTTTAAATTTTTTTTTATTAGATCATTCATTTACACTTCAGATACCATCCCGTTTCCCCATTCCCCCCCCCTTAGAAAACCCCTATCCCATGCCCCCTTTTCCTTTTTGCATTTATACATTTTTTAAGAAATGTTGATCATAGGCTTTATAAGTTTGGTATTGTTCAATCAGAGGTGTAACCCACTACCCAACCTAGATATATCAACTATCTTTGACTGGTGGAGATACATGAACATCTGCTTCCCTGTCTCCCCCCTCTATCTCTCTTTCATCACCTAGCTTCTCCTCTCCTTCTTCTTCTCCTCTTCTTACTCCTTTTCTTCCTCTCAGTACTCCTCCCACCTTAGCTCCTCCTACACATCACCCTTCCTGTTAAAAGGAAACTTTTCTCTCAAAATACAATTAGAGCATAATTATGCCAATTTGTACCAGTGAGGTACAAGATAGTCCTAATACCCAGTCCATTCTTTTGTTGACTAACCAGCACCTCTGTCATCTATCCTAACTAAAACACTTAGTTCTGAACCTGGCTTTTTCCTTGGCTTTAGGATGAATGTCAGCTGATGACCATACACTCAGATCTTTTCTCTCAAAGTAAATAGCTGTAAGTTTTCAACCCCATCAGAAATCCAGAATGACTGAGTTGACTATAATTGTGGGAAGCACAAAGCATAGCTTCTAAAACTTAGCCAATTTATAGAGACCTCTGAACACCTGGACACTCGCTCTACTTCAAAACATTGGAGCATCTGTTCTTCTGCCTTCTGGCCCAGGATCATCTGACAGACCTTAGTGCTGCAGAATTATTAAGGGCTGATTACTCTGTCTAGGCAGATATAATCAGTCGACTATTCTGCAAGTGTGTCCTTTTCTGGACAGTAATTTGTCTGTAGAAGGAAAGTGGCAATTCTTGCCTAGTGGCTGTCTCACCACAACTGGAGTAACTCCAAGGATGCTCAATTTCTTCTTAGAGTTTAACATAGGAAGCTGTCCGGAGCAGACAGGTCTCTAATGAAAATGGACATTAATACTGAAATGTTTGTCATGTCAATTCTAAGGATTTCTGATGTTTTGAAAACCAGCTATCCATGTAAGGTAATCTGGACTGTTGCCTGTTAACTCCACTCAGCTATTTCTAAATAAAACATAGAGAACACCCTTATAATAAACTCCAAGTCACGAATTTGCTATAGTCCCTTAACTCACAGGCTGACCATCTTAAATCAGTTAAAAAAGTTAAAGAAGGACTGGGTCTAAGCTTTGTATTCCTAAGTGTGTTATACTGGTACAATGCCTATGAGAGTAACAATATTCATCTCACTCTTATATCACTAAGAAGCTCATGCCAATGAAAACCTTAAAATTTGTAAGCAAAGTAAATTGGTGCCATTTAAGAATTTATATCTTCATCTTGATATTAATTATACAGATTTCTACTAATAGGTTATGGCTATGCAATAAACCCTAGCTAATCCTCTCCGACAAAACCACTACTTTTCCCTAGGGAGACAGCCCAACATTTACCACCTTAGTCCCCATGCCCAGGGAATAGGGTCGCTGACTCATCATTAGCTTCTTCAAGCTGATTATGGGCGTTGAGATATTAGAAGAGGAGTGGGGGGGGAGAGCAAGTTGACAATCCTCTGATGCTGTGTCTTCGCTGCCTCCAGATGGAATTCACGGACCTCAGAGGTTTGAGCAGGTCTGCCCAGCTTGCTTGTTGAGTAGATACACCAAGGCTGATCATTCTGCAATATACAATTCTCAAAACAAATTTTAGTATCAAGATAGTTTTTTTTTTTAAAGAGGGCTGACATTTTATTAAGAATGTTGGTTCTAACCGCTTTTCTATTTTTCCCCTCTTTTATTGGATATAATATTTACATTTCAAATTTTGTCCCCTTACCATATTTCCCCCACCACCCAGGAACCCCTTATCCCATCCTCCCTCCTCCTGCCTCTATGAAGGTGTTTACCCACCTACCCCCAGCCTCCCTCCCCACCCTCAGATTCCCCCCCCCTCAGTGCTCAGCCTTCAGGGTACCAATGATCTTGTCTCCCACCTATGCCCAACAGGGCCATCCTCCCCTACATATACAGCTGGAGTCGTGTGTCTCTCCCTATGTGCTCCTGGGCTGGTGGTTTAGACCCTGGGGAGCTCTGGCTGGTTGGTATTCTTGCTCTCCTCACAGGGCCACCAGCCCTTATGGTTCACAGTTCCTTCAATTTACTCTCTAACTCCTCCATTGGGAACTTTGATCAGATTAATGGATAGCTGTGGGTATCTGTCTCTGGGTATGTCCGACTCTGAGAGACCTCTAAGGAGACAGCCTTATCAGGCTGCTGTCAGCTTTCCCATCCTGACATCCCTATCAGCGTCTATTTTTGGTGACTGCCTATGGAATGAATACCCAGACACAATGGTCTCCCTACAACCCCCCCTTCAGATTCTGACCCACACTTTGTCTCCATATTTGCTCCCTTGGTTATTTAGTTACTCCTTCTAAGAAAGACCTAGGCATCCTCACTTGTTCTTTCTTCTTCATGAGCTTCGTGTCGTCTGGTAGTTGAATCTTTGTTGTTTCAAACTTTTGGGCTAATCTCCGCTTATCAGTGAGTAAATACCATGTGCGTTCTTTTGTGATTGGGTTACCTCACTCAGGATGATATTTTCTAGATCCATCCATTTACCTAAGAATTTCTCGAATTCATTATTTTTAATAGCTGAGTAATATTCCATTGTGTAAATGTACCACATTTTTTGTATCCATTCCTCTGTTGAAGGGCATCTGGGTTCTTTCCAGCTTCTGGCTATTATAAATAGGGTTGCTATGAACATAGTGGAGCATATGTCTTTGTTATTTGTTGAGGCATTTTCTGGGTATATACCCAGAAGTGGTATAGCTGGGTCCTCAGGTAGTGCTATGTCCAATTTTCTGAGGAACCACCAGACTGACTTCCAAAGTGGTTGTACCAGCTTGCAACCCCACCAACAATGCAGGAGTGTTCCTCTTTCTTCACATCCTCGCCAGCATCTACTATCACCTGAGTTTTTGATCTTAGCCATTCTGACTGGTGTGAGGTGGTATCTCAGTGTTGTTTTGATTTGCATTTCCCTGATGACTAAGGATGTTGAGCATTTCTTAAGGTGCTTCTCGGCCATTCGAGTTTCCTCAGTTGAGAATTCTTTGTTTAGCTCTGTACCCCATTTTTTAATGGGGTTATTTTGTTGTTTGGCGTCTAATTTCTTGAGTTCTTTGTAAATATTAGATATTAGCCCCCTATCAGATGTAGGATTGGTAATGATCTTTTCCCAATCTGTTGGTTGCCGTTTTGTCTTGTTGACAGTGTCCTTTGCCTTACAGAAGCTTTGCAATTTGATGAGGTCCCATTTGTCGATTCTTGATCTTAGAGCATAAGCCATTGGTGTTCTGTTCAGGAACTTTTCCCCTGTGCCTAGGTATTCGAGGGTCTTCCCCAACTTCTCTTCTAATATTTTCAGTGTACCTGGCTTTATGTGAAGGTCCTTTATCCACTTGGAGTTGAGCTTTGTGCAAGGAGATAAGAATGGATTAATTTGCATTCTTCTACATGTTGACCTCCAGTTGAGCCAGCACCACCTGTTGAAAATGCTGTCCTTTTTCCACTGGATGAATTTAGCTCCCTTGTCAAATATCAAGTGACCATAGGTATGCGGGTTCATTTCTGGGTCTTCAATTCTGTTCCATTGATCGTCCTTTCTGTCTCTGTACCAATACCAAGCAGTTTTTATCACTACTGCTCTGTAGTACAGTTTGAGGTCCGGAATGGTGATTCCCCCAGAGGTTCTTTTATTGTTGAGAATAGTTCTCGCTATCCTAGGTTTTTTGTTATTCCAAATGAATTTGTAAATTGCTCTTTCTATCTCTATGAAGAATTGATTTGGAATTTTGATGGGTATTGCATTGAATCTGTAGATTGCTTTTGGCAGGATAGCCATTTTTACTAAATTAATCCTGCCAATCCAGGAGCATGGGAGATCTTTCCATCTTCTGAGATGTTCTTCAATTTCTTTCTTGAGAGACTTGAAGTTCTTGTCATACAGATCTTTCACTTGCTTTGTTAGATTCACTCCAAGATAATTTATTTTATTCGTGGCTATTGTGAAGGGTGTCATTTCCCTGATTTCTTTCTCTGCCTGTTTATCCTTTGAGTAGAGGAAGGCTACTGATTTGTTTGAGTTGATTTTATATCCAGCCACATTGCTAAAGTTGTTTATCAGGTTTAGGAGTTCTCTGGTGGAAGTTTTAGGTTCACTTAAGTATACTATCATATCATCTGCAAATAGTGAAATTTTGACTTCTTCCTTTCCTATCTGTATCCCTTTGACTTCCTTTTGTTGTCTAATTGCTCTAGCTAAGACTTCCAGTACTATATTGAATAGGTAAGGTGAGAGTGGGCAGCCTTGCCTAGTCCCTGATCTTAGTGGGATTGCTTCAAGTTTCTCTCCATTTAGTTTGATGTTGGCTACTGGCTTGCTGTATATTGCTTTTACTATGTTTAGATATGGGCCTTGTATTCCTGATCTTTCCAAGACTTTAACATGAAGGGATGTTGAATTTTGTCAAATGCTTTCTCAGCATCTAGTGATATGACCATGTGGTTTTTCTCTTTGAGTTTATTTATGTAGTGGATTACATTGATGGATTTCCGAATATTGAACCATCCCTGCATTCCTGGGATAAAGCCTACTTGATCTTGATGGATAATTGTTTTGATGTGTTGTTGGATTTGGTTTGCGAGAATTTTATTGAGTATTTTTGCATCAATATTCATAAGAGAGATTGGTCTGTAGTTCTCTTTCTTTGTTGGGTCTTTCTGTGGTTTAGGTATGAGTGTAATGGTAGCTTCATAGAATGAATTGGGTAGTGTTCCTTCTGTTTGTATTCGATGGAATAACTTGAAGAGGATTGGTATTAGGTCTTCCTTGAAGGTCTGAAAGAATTCTGCACTGAAACCATCTGGCCCCGGACATTTTTTGGTGGGAAGATTTTTAATGACTGTGTCTATTTCTTTAGGCGTTATGGGACTGTTTAGGTGGTTTATCTGCTCCTCGTTTAACTTTGGTACCTGGTATCTATCTAGAAAATTGTCCATTTCCTCCAGATTTTCCAATTTTGTTGAGTATAGGCCTTTGTAGTACGATCTGATAATTTTTTTAATTTCCTCTGTTTCTGTTGTTATGTCTCCCTTTTCAGTTCTGATTTTATTAATTTGAATGCTGTCTCTGCGCCCTTTGGTTAGTCTGGCTAAGGGTTTGTCTATCTTGTTGATTTTCTCAAAGAACCAGCTCCTGGTTTTGTTGATATTTTGTATAGTTCTTTTTGTTTCCACTTGGTTGATTTCAGCCCTGAGTTTGACTATTTCCTGCCGTCTACTCCTCTTGGGTATACTAGCTTCTTTTTGTTCTAGTGCTTTCAGGTTTGCTGTCAAGTTGTTGATGTATGCTCTTTCCACTTTCTTTTTGTGAGCACTTCGAGCTATGATTTTTCCTCTTAGTACTGCTTTCAATGAGTCCCACATGTTTTGATATGATGTGTCCTCATTTTCATTTAAATCTAAAAAGTCTTTAATTTCTTTCTTAATTTCTTCCTTGACCAAGTTATCATTGAGTAGAGCATTGTTCAGTTGCCAAGTGTATGTCGGTTTTCTGATGTTTTTGTCCATGTCAAAGACAAGTCTTAATCCATGGTGGTCTGATAAGGTGCTGGGGATTATTTCAATCTTTTTGTATCTGTTGAGGCCTGTTTTGTGACCAATTATATGGTCTATTTTGGAGAACGTACCATGAGGTGCTGAGAAGAAGGTGTATTCTTTTGTTTTAGGATGAAATGTTCTATAGATGTCAGTTAAGTCCAATTGGTTCATAACTTCTGTTAGTTTCATTGTGTCTCGATTTAGTTTCTGTTTCCATGATCTGTCCATAGCTGAGAGTGGGGTGTTGAAATCTCCCACTATTATTGTGTAGGGTGCAATGTATGCTTTAAGTTTTAGTAAAGTGTCCTTTATGTATGTGGGTGCCCTTACATTTGGGGCATAGATGTTGAGAATTGCAAGTTCCTCTTGGTACATTTTTCCTTTCATGAATATGAAGTGTCCTTCTTTATATTTTTTGATGACTTCTGGTTCAAAACTGATTTTATTTGATATTAGAATCGCTACTCCAGCTTGTTTCTTGGGACCATTTGCTTGGTAGATTGTTTTCCAACCTTTTACTCTGATGTAGTGTCTGTCCTTTCCACAGAGGTGCGTTTCCTGAATGCAGCAAAATGTTGGGTCCTGTTTACGTATCCAGTCTGATAGTCTATGTCTTTTTACTGGAGAATTGAGTCCATTGATATTAAGAGATATTAAGGAAAAATGAGTGTTGTTTCCTGTTATTTTTGTTATTGGCAGTGGAGATATGTTTGTGTAGCTACCTTCTTTTACGGTTTTTGGAGGATTACTTTCCTGCTTTTTCCAGGTTGTAGTTTCCCTCCTTGTGATGGAGTTTTCCACCAATTATTCTTTGAAGTGCTGGGTTTGTGTTGAGATACTGTCTAAATTTGGATTTGTCATGGAATATTTTGGTTTCTCCATCAATAATGATTGACAGTTTTGCTGGGTATAGTAGTCTGGGCTGACATTTATGTTCTTTTAGGGTCTGTATGATATCAGTCCAGGATCTTCTGGCTTTTATGGTCTCTGGTGAGAAGTCTGGTGTAATTCTTATAGGTCTGCCTTTATATGTTACTTTGCCTTTTTCCCTTACTGCTTTTAGTATTTTTTCTTTGTTTTGTACATTTGATGTTTTGACTATTATGTGGCGGGAAGTATTTCTTTTCTGGTCTAAACTATTTGGAGTTCTGTAGGCTTCTTGTATATTTATGGACATCTCTTTCTTTAGGTTAGGGAAGTTTTCCTCTATAATTTTGTTGAGAATATTTACTGGTCCTTTAAGTTGGGAGTCTTCCTCCTCATCTATTCCTATTATCCTTAGGTTTGGCCTTCTCATTGTGTCTTGGATTTCTTGTATATTTTGGGTTAGTAGCTTTTTGTATTTTGCATTTTCTTTGACAGTTGTGTCAATGTTTTCCATGGTATCTTCTGCACATGAGATTCTCTCTTCCATCTCTTGTATTCTGTTGGTAATACTTGTATCTATGACTCCTGATCGTTTTTTTAAGTTTTCTATCTCCAGGGTGTTCTCCCTTTGTGATTTCTTTATTGTTTCTACTTCTGTTTTTAGATCCTGCATGGTTTTGTTTAATTCCTTCTCCCGTTTGGTTGCATTTTCTTGTAATTCCTTAAGGGATTTTTGTGTTTCCTCTCTAAGGGTTTCTATCTGTTCTTTGAGAGTGTTATTTATGTCTTTCTTAAAGTCCTCTATCATCATCATGAGAAGTGATTTTAATTCTGAATCCTGCTTTTCTGGTGTGATGGGGTGTTCAGGGCTTGCTATGATGGGGGAACTGTGTTCTGATGATGCCATGTAACTTTGGTTTCTGTTGCTTACGTTCTTGCGCCTGCCTTTTGCCATCTGGTTAATTCTAGTGCTACCTGTACTTCTGTCTCTGATTGAAGCCTGTCTTTCCAGTTGTCTCGCTTTTGTTTGGTCTTCTAGGAGTCCAGATGTCTTTGTGATTTTTTTCCAGCTGCCCTGATTACAGTGGTATCTCTAGGATGCCTCAGGATATGGTGCCTCCAAGGTAGCAGTCCAGCTAGATGTCTGCTGTTCTGGGTGCAGTGTCTCCTCTTGGATATCTCAGGGTATGTTGTCTGACACTCTGAGTTCAGTTGTTCCTCTGTGGCTCTGGGTTGAGTGGACCTTCCAGTATGTCTCAGGTGGAATCCGGGGTCCACACAACTGCAGACCTGGTAGAGGTCTGGTCTGGGACTCAGACCCTGCAGGCCTCAGACCGGAGGGGGGGCGAGCAGCAGAAGGAGCGTGCTAGTGCTGGCTATGGGTTCTATGGATCCCCCAGAATGTGTCTGGGGGGCTCCTGGGTGCACTTACCCGCAGGCCTCGGACTGCAGGAGGGGTGAGCGGCGGAAGGGGCGTGCTAGCGCTGGCTATGGGTTCTATGGATCCCCCAGAATGTGTCTGGGGGGCTCCTGGGTGCACTTACCCGCAGGCCTCAGACTGCAGGAGGGGCCAGTGGCGGAAGGGCAAGGTTTGTCCAAATTCTTAGTTTTTCATTTTTTGACAACCTAAAATATAATTGGGTAAAAATTTCAAGAATATTGATCCAAAAGTTAGATGATCTAAAGATATTCAGTTGAGTTTTTAATTGCATTATAAGACAGAAAAAGAAAGATAAAAATTATTTCTGACATATTCTGCTTTAAAAAGCTATAGGATCCACTTCTGTAAAATAAATTTTAATAAAAACATGCAGAGATATTTTTAAAATTTTATTTTTAAGAAAATCGAATATTCATATTAACAACATGAGAAATAAAATTTCATAAAATTTAAAATGAAAAGAAATCTTCAGATTAAATGTAGAGAAATACATGTGAACATATTTCTGCATGAAATAACTATGACCAAGGGAAGCGAGTCATTATGTGTTGACACATTAATGTTTACTCCAATAAAGAAGTTAATCTTATCTGACTTCCCATGAATAGGTTGGAAACAAAACAGAACTGCAAGGAATGCATTAAAAAACTAAAATAAAATTACAAAAAGAGAATTCATTAAAATTATGGCAAATAGATAAAAGTAATTGTTTGAGTCATAACTGGGAACAATTTCTATTTTCTTTCTGAAAGTCAGAGAATTCCATTGTATATAAAATATTCTAATGTTGCTAATGTTTGAAGAATAATCATGTGTGTTCCTGACTTTTCTCATTGATGTAAACAAGAACCTAACAGAAAGGAAATAAGAGGAAAGGCTACACTTTGTCTATTGGTCTGAGTCATATCAGAGTTGGTGGGGAAGGCATGACTATGGTTGCTTTGATCATCTCTGAATAGATTAGGAAAGAGTATATAATAACAGCTTCATAATGGCTGAATGAAAGGAAGAGGGAAGATCAGGGAGGCGGAAGATAAATACATGTTAGGCTCAGGCTTTTATTAGTCAAGGCAGAGAGAATAATAGAACCTGAGTCAGTAGATGTCATGAATGGCACTGTGTACAAGTAGACTAAGAGCATTTTACATTCACCCAGCCACTCTGGGAACAATAACATTTAAGTGCAATATAACACACACATGCACACACACACATGCGTGTGCACACGCGCACACAATGTAATATCAAGAGCAGAGTGTGACATTCTGTTTGAAGCAAAAATACTGCAGTGAGCATTTTTAAAAGCCATTTTCCAATTCAGTAATCAGTTTAAGTTTAAAGAAATGTGATAAAAAAAATGTGTTCATACAATAAAACTACTTAGAGAAAAATCAAATAATAAATCCAGCTCAACTCATGCATGGTTTTACTTCAAGAATTGAAGGAAAGTGTTAATTTACAAGAATTATATATTATTATCTACATAAAATATCTGGGTTTGATAAATATAGTAACATATAAAAAATAAATAGTTGGAAAACAGCCCAGTGTTAAGAAACAAAAAAAAAAAATCTAAAGTCCTGACGAAAATGACAAATATTTTAAATCATCAGACAGAAAATTTATCATAATTTGGAATGACCATATAATATTTATCTGTATGTATGTTTTCAGGATTTACCATTTGATACTAAATATTCAATCATGTTTATAATTTCAAAAGTAAATTAAATATATACATCTTATTCTAAAAGAAAAATTATTCTGATGATAAACAATTAAATAATTTTATTTAAAATGGGGACACTACATTTTCAGGTGGTCAGGTACCACAGAGATTAGTGAAACAATCATTTTTACTTTTCAAAATAACCAGAGGAAAGACGTTTGTTGTACCTGACACATTCAAATGAAATATTTGAGGTGATAGAAATGGTAGTTACCTGCATTTGGTAAATAAATATTAGAAGTTGCTCAATAAACATGCACCAAATTATATTATTTTACCGTGAAATAAGTGAAATATTTTTATCTGTTTCACTTACTGGTAATAGCTGTAATTTCCAAAATTTTTCACTATTGCATTTCTAAAAACAATATTGAAGCCAATTCAGTGAGTCTATAAATTTTTTTAGAGTGGATAATAAATCTGTTTCCTGATGTCTTCTAGCTTTTACGTATATCACATTATTTGTTCCTATTTCTACTTTCTATTGGATCTGACTGCGATATTACTGATTTCTTATTTCCTGAAACCAATCTCACCATCAAAAATATCAATATGATCTTTTCCCTCTTTTCTGATATTTCAAACTTTAAGACAATATAAGGTTAAAAATTGTTAGGTAGAAAGCTATGATCAGCAGTATACCATCAATATTGCATTTCAATATTTAAAAAGCAAAATACATGGAAATAAATTCCAGAAACATTATTTCAAAAATTATTAATAAATTATTTTCTCTATCCTATATTCTATACTGTGTTTAGAAATCTGTGTATAAAAACCGTCTCCATTAAATATACATTTCATAATTTTCACCACACTGTGATCTTTGGAATACCAATTTTGTCAATAAATGCATTAGCTGTCCTTTACAGATAATCAGTTCTAAAACACCTGAGTTGTGCATTTGTATCTTTATTCAAGTATATTGTAAAAATATGAAAGTGAGAAGCTGATTTCTGTTATTTGCTATTCCTAGTATCTTGATGTAATTGAATTTTTTATTCTTGAAATTATAATCTAATTACTTCATTTTCCCTTTGCAGTTGACTTGATTTGTTCATTTCCTCACTCAGTAGAAGTAAAAAACACTATTTAAATGCTCTTTGCTCACACTCTACTCTATTTAGAGGAGAAATAATGTTTTAAAACACTTGTCTGAGTATTTCTTCAGTAACAGCATTCTGCTAATGAGAGGCTCTTTGGTAGTCCTTTTTCAAATATAAATATATCCTATCTAGACAAGTCTCAGATGCATCACTGTTGTTTCATCAGGAATGTGTGGTGGAAGTAGCATAGATTTTTATTGTTCTCTAATTGTTTCCCAGGTCTATTCTCAAGTCTTCTCTAGTCTTGTCTGAGTCTCAGGACCTCCAATCATGACATTATCACCTTTAGTTTAAAGTATCTAAAGATCTAAACAAGTAAGTTCTGAGAAGTAGAATAGAAAGCACAAGAAATACTCTTTGATATGACAGTTTTGTGCATCAAGAATTCTCTCCTGATTTATGAGAAATCTGCCATAAGCTGCCTCCCACATCTGTACTGTAGTGATGAAACAATAACAGATCAAAGCCGAGGCACAAACCATAATTGACACATGCCTTATAGTAATTACCTCAACAATGTTGAATATTCTGAGTTGTTCAATTATGCTTAACACTGCAGTTCTTGCCTATATCTCTGTCTAAGAATAATAAACCCTATAGTTTATTTAAATTCTTAATTCACTCACTATTATTCTATGATTATTGTTAACAACTCTTTCACAGGCTTAGATGTTCTATCTGCCAATTGCTCTCTGAGAATTTAAATACAAATTTTGAATGGAAAGTAAACTGAAAGGACAGATGTCAAACTAAACACATTACTCAATACTGGCTTTTAAATTAATTATCTAATTTTCTTTCATTATCCTATAATTTCAAGTTGGGTCTTTTATTAAAATATATCTTTTGAAACCCTGTTATAACCTAGGGATACAAATGGATATGTGGTAATGAATTATGATAAAAATAATGCATACTCTAAGAAACTAGATTTTTTATTAATTATTTTATTTATTTACATTTCAAATGTCCCCCTTCCAGGTTTTCCCTCCACAAACCTCCCACCTCATACTCTCGCCTGTTTGCCTCTAAGAGGGGACTCCCCTGCCCACCCATGCACTCCCACCTCACCTCTCTAGCATCCCACTTTACTGGTGCAACCACCCTCCATGGACCAAGTGCCTCCCCTCCTATTGATGCTAGATAAGGCTATTCTCTGTTATATATGAGTGGAAGCCATGGAATGACTCATGTATACTCTTTTGTTAGTGGTTTAGTTCCTGGGAAATCTGAGGGGTCTGGATACTTAATATTATTGTTCTTCCTATGAGGTCGCAATCTTCTTCAGCTTCTTCAGTCCTTCCTCTAACTCTTATATCAGGCTCCTCAAGCTCAATTCATTGTTTGGCTGTAAGTATTTGCATCTGTATTAGCCAGGTGTTGGCTGATCCTCTTAGAGGACAGCTACTTCAGACTCTTTTCTGCAAGGACTTCTTAGCATCAGCAATAGTGTCAGGGTTTGCTGTCTGCGGATGGGATGTTCCAAGGTAAGGCAGAGATGGCTCATCCATTAAAGGCTAGGCTCACAATCAAAAATATAAGAAACTAGATTTTTGCTGAACCTCAGAGCCAGGACTAATAAAATACAATCAAATCCCTTGTGGTTTAAGATTGCTACCCCACTGTGTACTCAGTCAGTTTGTTTAACTTACCTTTAAGAGAACAATGTATCAATCAAATCTTACTTCCCTTGATTTCCCATGTAATCAACTTTCACCACCTAAGCTAATTCATAGCTTTAATCTTAAATTATATACTCTTTCATACCCCTCACCTGATTAGTAAAACATATGCATCTGGATGTGTGTTGTAACAACTATTTGCTAGAAATAGCAAACAGGCTGAAATGGCCTAATAAAATGAATACTTACCATGAGTGTCGAATGAAATATATTGATACTGCTTGATAAACAGTGATGTTTTTAATACCAGTTTTTATGTTTGTCAGTTGGGGTCCATTGGAGTCAGTAACGTAACCACTTTGAAAAGTCTATTAAATATTTCTGTAAATTCTTTCTCATTTCTTCTCCATGTGATGCTTTATGTGCTGTTCAATAAAATAGGGAACAAATCCTTTTATTAGTGACAGAAATAACAGACACACGGGGAGACACATGGAAACAGTCACAACACTAAGAAAGATTTCTGTGATAGCATTCAGGCAGGTACAGATTTGGACTCTGGCAGAAATGGTCAGAATTAAGTTCAGATAATCAAACTTGGGCTCACTCTTAGTTCAACTACATTCAGGAGAAGTACTTTAATTTCTTTTCTTAACGTGAATCTGGAACATTGCTGGTGACACAGAGTTAATTACTAATGTATTCAAATCAACCCAATGAGGAGTATACTATTTTGAAGAAAAAATATCTGGGTCTATGATTTATTAATGTTATTTGAAGTAATAAGCATTCAATTTAAAAACAACCCTCAGATCATTGTAATTTTTTGAAGTCTATTTTTAATAAGAAACCATATCCTCTGCAGAGAAATTCACTGAATGCTCTTTTCACTTTACTGTACTTTACTTTCTAACTATGTCATGAACTTCAGCAAAGAGAAATAAAATGTGATTTCCTTCCCTTGTGTCCTCTAAATGTGTCTACCATAGTGTTCTTTGCACAGTGGGTTACCAATTTATTTTGCTGTCTGAAAACTGATGCCATTATTTAATAAAATTCTCTTTCTCTTTCAGCAATTAAAGCAGAGAATGCATAAAATTGTCATGTAGTCTTCAAATAAGAACTGTTTAGTAATGACTATTCATAATAGAAATCATTAGTTATGACACAGTGCAAGAAATATTAATAAAAACTTATTTTTACTAATCTGCTTTCTGAAATATTCTTGGTAATAAGTGTTAGAATGGGGTCAAAGTCATTTTCCTTATTTGAAATGGAAAGGTATTTCGCATGCTTATAGAAGAACAGTTTTTGGTGTGCCAAGAATTTTAATTTTTAAGCTGACAACTTTTTAGCACTTCTATCTGATAACAGCTCTTGTAATGGATGTTCCAGTCTCTTCTATCGGTTACTGGCTTTTCTACCAATAAAAAGTAAAATATAAGAAAGAATGATATACAACCAACAATATAACTGAACTTTGATCTAATTCTATTGTCAAAAAATTATCTTAAATTGACATATTTATGAAAATGTTACATATTTTACAAATGTTAAATTTTACAAATGTTACAATAGAGTCTTGTTAAAAGCTATTTTTATCAAAAATGAAAACAGAAAATGAGCCTACATTAATTTAATACTTGGTAACAATAATCAGTTTTTGTTCTGACGGCAATGGTATTTTTTCCTAATTTTTAAGAAACTACAGAAAAAAAGACAAAAGACATGGAATATAAATCACGTTTTTTAAGTGATTCTGCATTTTTGAGAATCACTACCATCTTCTAATCCTAGTGCAAACTCCTGGAATATGGTTAAAAATTTAGAATGCCACTATATACATGTCTGAGATTTATTGGTTTTCCATGAATAATTTTTTGAGCCAGTTCGGTAAGTGTTAGGGAATCAAAAAGCCCACCAAGGACCAGATTCGAATGCAATGGCACTAGGGTCCATTTATTCAAGCTGGAACTTAGGCTTCCCACGAACACTGACACAGCAGGACTAGAGAATGAAGCCCTGAGCCCAGTTTCAAGAAAGCATTAGGTCCTGGCGATGGTGGTGCACGCCTTTAATCCCAGCACTTGGGAGGCAGAGGCAGGCGGATTTCTGAGTTCGAGGCCAGCCTGGTCTACAGAGTGAGTTCCAGGACAGCCAGGGCTGAACAGAGAAACCCTGTTTCAAAGAACAAACAAACAAACAAACAAACAAAACAAAAAAACAAAAAACAAAAAAAAAAAACAACAAAAAAAAAGAAAGAAAGAAAAGAATAAAAGCATTTAGAGAAGTAAGCAAACAGGCAAGAGAGTTTCCAGTTTGGCACATATCTAATTGGAGGGCTTTTATGGCGTTTACTGCCCTTTAAAATAATTGGCTCTTGTTGGGAGATGAGCTATAAAGTTTTATAAGTAAATATCTTTAGGTACAACTGAAACTTCTTTTTTTGTCCTGATTGGTGGTTGTTAGGGAGTGGCCTGGAAACTAGGGCTACATGCAGACCCGTTAAGGAGTAACCTAGAATCTGGTGCTAGGTGCAAGTGTGTTGGTTAACTTGAGCTCAACCTGAGATCAGGTTCTCTAACATGGAGCCTGAACGCAAGATGGAGTTGGTCTGTTCTCTCAGTTTCAATTTAGTTTGTGTTCTGTAGAACTTTGTTTCAAATTAATTAGCAGAAACATGTTAAAAAGGAAACATTCATGAGTCATCTCTGGTATAATTATAGACAATAGGAGTCAAAACAGACATTTCAATAAGGCAGGCGGGAGCAGGTTCAGGGAACACATCCTGCTACACAATGTGGTGGAATCTTGCTGCAGTACTAGATTTTGTTCTCCAAGGGAGATGGATTCTTATCAGGAGAAGCCTCTAATGAGAATATGAGGAAAACTGAAGATATAGTCTCTACTTTGATGCTTACAAAATACTTGAAAGGAGGGCCCAGGAACACTGATTACATTAGCGGAGATGATATTTTCAATGCCCTGCTTAGAAGATGTGAATGGTTGTTCTCTGTGAAACTGCATGTAATGAATGACTTTCAGTTTTAGGAAGCTATATAAGAGTACTGCTATGGTTTGAATGTGCTTTATCTTTTACAGGCTCTGCTGCTGAAGCTGTGACTCCAGAGTAGTTATATTAAGAGGTGATGAAACATTTATGGGAAAGAGACTAAAAATAGGTCGTGAGGGGCTGTGATCAATATTGTCCATTGTCATTTCAATTCAATCTAGAATGATCAAGTTTATAGGTACTGTACATGATTGTGGAGTTTCCATGATTATGTTAATGGAAGTGGAAAGAGCTACCCAATAAGATGTTTTCATTGTGCCTCAGCATAGAACCCTAAAATATAAAAAGCAGGTTGAGCACTAATATGCATTCATTGGAAATTCCAGAGGGAGAAAGCAATGTGAACAGTTTCCTCAAGCTCCTACACTTAAACTTAAATAGAATGAGGAGTAAAACATAAACTTCCTATTATCTACATTGCATTCATTAAGGTATTTTGTCACAAAGATAAGAACAGAAAAATGAGACGTAAACTAGGACCAGAAATGGATTTCATTATTTCAATGTGTCTATCTGTTTTTAAGTGTTTGGAACGTTTTTATTTCTGGAATATGGACAAGTTCGTAATGTTGGGCTAAAAAAACTGTTGACTCCTTGAAGCAGAGGTGGGAGCTCAGAAAGAAAGCATTGTAGATATAATGTGTAAAGTGGAGAACTAGTCCATCAGTCTTCTGAGGGGAACAATAACATTCTTGGAACTTGAGTAGAATCCATTCCTGTGATATATTGACAGTATTGTGTCTATGTATTGGAATGTAAATGAAGTTACATTTAAAGGTAAAAAATAATTCTTGGCAGGGAAAACATGTGAGACCCAAGCTTAGAGTTTCTGACATGATGAAGAAAACAAAGCAATAGTAATTGTTTAAGAGGTTAGTGCCTCTAAAGAGAAACCTGGTACTTAGCACTGAGACAATAGGAAAGGTATTTGAGACCAAGATATTATCTATTAATAGTCCCAACATATAACCTTATAAATAAACTTGTAAGTTTATGTTAATTTTTTTTTTTTTTTAAAAAAAGCTGAACTGAGAAATATAGCTGAAGGTTTTTACTTCTGCTGGAAAACAACTAACTGGGAAAGGGAGTCCTCAGACTCAGGACACTGAAACTTGAAAGTTTGTGGTCAGATGGGATGCATGCAGCTACACTTTTTTCTGGTAGAAGAATCTTACAGTGGTTTACATTTGTTACTAGGTTTAAAGACATAAATGTGGAAGATTGTGGAGACCATGGCAACAGCAGAGGAGGGCACACATAGTATGGCTGAGGTAGATTCCCCAAGGCCACCACACTGAGCTGTGAAGATGAAACTTAAATTGCAGCAGAAATTCTGTGTACTGCCAATACCAGTGTCTGGAAAGGTGCAGACATGGAGTGTATCTTGGCAAAGAGAGAATCTGTGTATGCTCAGTGGCAGAGCAGGAAAAATGGGGTTGAGCAAGCCCTTTGGAAGTCTAGACAATTTAAACACTAGCCCCAAACGTCAGTTTTAAAGTTGTTCTTATTAGAATTTAATTTTGCTTTAATTTGGTAATCTTCTATCATTATTGATTTTTTCAATTTGGAACAGACACTTAACCTCCATAGACTCATTTGTCTTTTGTAGAGATTTTACTTTTTGATTTTATGGAGTAGGGGTCACAGATACAAAACTGCATTCAATCTCCAGTAAGATGTGGTCTTTGTAAGTGTTTAGAATACATAGATTGTTAAAAATATAAATTTGGGTTGACCCTTTTTGTATGATCAGAGGAACATGAGACTTTGTGGAAAAGAGACAGAAGTTTACTATTTAAAGTTATCCTCTTGAGTGACCAATGGTCCAGGGATGGTATTGTGATGGCTAATCTGAATTGTTCACTTGACAATATCTAAAATCACCTTGTGAACAGGCTTTTGGTTATGACCTTAGGTGCTTCTCTTGAACATATTAATTGGTGCGTTAACACATACCTGCAGTAGGTAATACCATCTACTCGGTGGGGAATCTTGGCCTGTATAAAATGGAGGGAAAGAGAGAAGACAACTAGCATATATGCATTCCTGCTTCTTTACTGTGTACACAATGTGACCAACTGACTCAAACTCTATTCCTTATAAATATCCCAAATATTCCTCCATGACTAAATATTCCCTTGAACAGAGAGATAAAATGCTTCCCTCTAAGTTGCTTTAATCAGAGCATATTTATCACAGCCATCACAGCTGGGGAAATCCAAATAAGACAGTGGCTCATCCTTATTAATTCTAATGGTGTGAATGGTTTTTCTCTCGTTATGCCCTCCAACAATTGAAATGTTATTTGTTATATGACCTTTATCAAAGTCAAGTTGATGTAAAAGGCATGCCTTTGAGTCTCCAGAACGGAAAGCTAAACATGTATATTTCTTTAAATCTTAACTATGCATTGTAAGTTCCTTACAGAAAATAGAAACAAATTAATACAAGGACAACTTTTCAAATTCTTTTTTTTTTTTGTTTTGTTTTGTTTTGTTTTGTTTTTGAGACAGGGTTTCTCTGTGTAGCCCTGGCTGTCCTGGAACTCACTCTGTAGACCAGGCTGGCCTCGAACTCAGAAATCCACCTGCCTCTGCCTCCCAAGTGCTAGGATTAAAGGCGTGCGCCACCACTGCCCGGCTAACTTTTCAAATTCTTAAATCAGAATAGAAAGTCAGGCACAGTGGCTTGTGCTTTTAATTACAAACTCAGTAGCTGGAAGCATAAAGATCGGGAGGTCTAAGTCATCTTCAACTACAGAGTCAATTTGAGAACAGCCTTGCCTTTATTGATTCTGTGTAGCAGAAAACAAACAAATAAACAATCAAGAAATTCAAAAATGAATATCATCTTAGGAATGTATTAATGTTCTCATTACTTCAGCAAATACCCAAGCAAATAACTTGAAGAGAGAAGATATTATTTTAGAGCACAATCTTAAGGTTACTTACGGAGAGGCAGCTGCTAACTATATCTCTGGTCATAAACCAGGAGTTAAGCATTCATGCTCTGCTTCTTCAGTTGCTCATGACTAGTCACCTCAGTTGACTTTACCTGGACAAATGTTTTCAGGTATGCCTAGAGTGAGTTAAGGTCCTGTCAAGTAGAGAACGCTAATCATCACAGGAACAAATTGAAATAACAAAAGTTCAAATCCTTCAATTGCCTAGATATCTAAATATAACTCTGTATATCTCTAATAGCATATATTCAAGTTTACTGCATAAATAAATCTCATTCACTAAATAAAACTCCTCAAAAGGTTACTCAGTTTCATGCACAGGAGCGTATTTTTGCTATCATATTGAAAAGACTTCCAAATAACCACTTTATTTAGAGAATGTATACTTATATTTTAACACACAGACTCAAGTAGACAAAGAGCTAGATATATTTCCCTAAAAATACATAATATATAGAAGAAATCATCAATTGATCCATTTAATAGCTACATAAATAGCACATGTTAAATATGCATTTATGACACAATTACTACATTTAGCTTTAGCAACTATTTTTTCTACCAGTTATGTTTTATCCTTATAGAAAGTATCCCTGATGCATTCATTAAGTGCAGTGTTTAATGCACTGACATCAGTAAGTCAATGAAATTACACTCTGGAACCCTTATAAAAAGCATCTTTTTTCTCTAATGCCCACTTATGCTTTAAAAAAATTATTGCTTAAATGAATTTTGCATGTTATAATTTCAATTTTATGTCAAACTGCAAAACACAAGCTTGTACACTTAACTTTTAGTGTCTGGATTTCTTCATGTCACCATTATTTTATCTGAAATGAGATGATTATAAATTGATGTCTAAATTAATTGGTAATTAAAAGTTGGATTAGTCTTTATTAGACTCCCTTGTAGAGAGTGCTGTGACTGCTCACCAGGATTTTAAGTATGTCAAACTGTATCTCCTTTTTCTGTGTAAAAACCAAATATTTATGGAAATTTGGCAGATTTTTAAATTATTTGGAATTGCTACGATATATAAAGAGGAAATTTATATGTATCACTTATCATGGTATGGCTTATAAGTCACATGAGTGTGAAAATTATGTATTTATAATTTCTATACTATTTTAAATTATTGCCACATTTGATTTGAACTTCCTTCCTGACTATTAATATTATTCATTTAATATTTACACGCAGTTTTATATTTTGTTCCATATCATCTATCTCATCACCCCTTATTACTACATACTTATATATCTTCATGCAACATAGAATATATTTAGCTCACAAATTTGACTGATTGTCCCATTTACTGAACTTTATTCACTTTTCCTCCATTACATACTTGTGTGATTTATCAAATCCACTTAAATTTTCTCTTGTCTTGGCTTTTATTTAAACATAAAATACAGTTTCTTAGTTATATAAATGTACTATTTAGTAGTTTGTATGCTGGGTTTGAACTTAGAAATATTTATAACTGCTTTTTAATATAGTTTTGTGTATTTTTATGTGATATTCAGAAGTTCAGGATTCTAATACTGATCTATATTCACACTTCCAAACATTTTTATTTTTTTCTTTAATTGAAAATAGATATTTTTCCTTACACAATATCATCTAGACTATGGTTTACCCTCTCTCTTCTCTTCTCAATACTTATCCACTTCCCATTCTATCTAGATCTACCTCTTTTCTGTCACTCATTCGAAAACAAACATGCTAGTCTCTTCTTGTTTCATTAGTTAACCAAATTTGAAGCTACAATAAAAGGTATTGTTTGCTGATTTCTTGCTTAGTCCACTTGTATTTTTCTATAGAAAGGGTGCTAATTTTTATGAGTTAATTTTGTACCCTATTATGTTACTGAAAATGTTTATCATCTCTTGTGCTTGGGTGAAACCTTCTATAAATAATGTTAGGTTCATTTGGTTTATGACTTCAGGTAGTTCCAGCATTTCTCTGTTTAGACTTTGTCTGAATGCTCTATTGACAAGAGTTGAGTATTCAAGTTTCTTAGTATTAGTGTGCTAGTGTCAATATGTTATATAAACCAAAGTCTTATTTCTTTTAGGAACTCAAGTGCACTTGTGTTTTGTGCATAGATATTAAGAATCTCAATGGTCTCTTGGTGTATTTTCTTTTGATGTATATGTCCTGTCTTTCCCTATGTTTTCTTCTGATCCTCCTTTTATAATCAGGGGTTATTGTCCACTGGATCATGAGAACAAAGGCTGCAGAAGTGGGCAGGGTCAGGGTTCTGACAGTACAAGTACCAGTGGATTGGTTTCTGGAATCAGCTAGACAGCTCAACTTTATTAGGTATGAACAAAGGCTTTATAGATCTTGGGAAGTATATAGAGAATTCCAGAGTACATATCTATTATTGGTTATAGCTAGTATGTAGATAATGTCTTACTGTTTCCATTGCTGGGAAGAGACACCATGACCAAGACAACTAGTATAAACATTTACTTGGGGCAGGCTTATACTTTCAGAGGTTCACACCATTATACTTAAGATGGGAAGTATGTCAGTGTACAGGTAGGCATGATGCTAGAGAAGGAGCTGAGACATCTACATCTTGATCAGAAAGAAACCAGAGTAGACTGTAATGCAAGCAGCTAGGAAGAAGATCTAAAAGCCCATCCCCCCACTTCCTCCAACAAGCTGACACTTACTTCCTTGAAGTGTCACTTCCTGGGCCAAGCATATTCAAACTACAACAGCGAGATTGCTTTATTTACAGGAAGAGGAATTTCAAGAACCTGGCAGACAGAAAGAGAGGAAGGGCTGAGCTGGATGTATTTGCTGAATCATGCAGAGTTTGCTGGAAGCTTTGTGCAGGTGCATTCTTTAGTTAAGGTCAGACACCTGCGTTTAGAAACATTATCCCTATATGATCAGGCTGGGAAAGAGAGTCCTCCCTTTTGCTCTGAGTTTGAAAAGCTTATCCAGACATGGAGGGCTGCTACCTTAATAGCAGGATCTTTCAACATCTGCTGATTAATTTTTATACACATAGTAGTGTATGTTTATGTGTAAGGAGAGTGTAGGTGTATATGTTTTGCCTCTTTTTATTTGACGGTCTGGGATTGTTTGTTCACTGTGCTTTTTTGGATGTGGTTAACCATTTAGATTAAAGTTTTCCCTAAATAGACTTCTGTAGAGCTGAGTTTGTAGAGAGATGCTGCTTAAATATGATTTTATCATGGAATAATATTTTAAATATTTCTGAATTTTTTACCTTAACTCATATTCCTATTTCTTCTTTTGCAGAATTGGTTGATGTTGTATGCAGCAATAATAGACTGAATAGGTTTTTAATTTTATCTAATAAAATTAATTATCTAATAGGTTTTTAATTTTATCTAGTTCTACATGTTTGCTTACGTATGGAATATTTTTACTTAAGCTTCTCAGTAGTGTCATTTTGAAGCACACTAATAGTATTTCAGAATTTGTTTTTCCCACACAGATGGAAATATCACGGTGAGCTAAGTGGAAGTCTGTCTTGATTTCACTCACATTCTCAGACCATGTTAACTCAAAACTACAAACTACAGTGACAAACATGTGAAAAATGTTTTAACCTAATAATGTGTTCTTCTAGATTTCACCTACTAAATACATTGGTCATAAATTAAAAGTTTAGAATGTAACCTCCTTCAAAAATCACACACACACACACATACACACACACACAAACACACACACACACAAACACACAAACACACATACACACACACAAAGACACAAAATTCTCAGGGATTAGGCAGCATTCTCTACAATCTAATAAGCCCTCAAGTTTGCAAATCCACATTTCATTTGCTTCTAGTTAAAGAGAATATCTGTTAGTTTCGTGTTAATGTAGCTATGATTTTTAAATTCTTAGGTTGCAGAAGATGTTATTTTACACTTTTTTTCTCACTTTTTTCCTGTCAAAATCTACATTTGTGGGACAAACTTGCAAATTTTAATTAATTTATTTGGAAACTTATTTTGAAAATAAAGTCTATGTTCCCATCATTCTTCAAGTACTATGATACAAGACTGAACATATTGCTTGGCATCATTCTCAGCTTTTCTCTATAGAGCTAAATTTTCAAGTCTCCCAGAAAACATTCTGCATTCAAATTGATTAGTTCTACCCAGTCATCCATTTGTTTACTTACATCTATTTGGCATCACCACAAACTCATAATTTTGTAGACTAATTAATTCACTGCACTAATTCAATATGATTATTCACTTCCAATAAGCAAATGAGGACATTTATCATTATTAATTTTAATGAATAAGATTTTCTTTCATTTGTTGAAAATGTAAACATGTCTTCTGACATGGAACAGTTTACTAAAATGATGCCTCCATAGACTACTCTGATGAAAACCAGTATATCATGAGTAGATGATTTCTGCTAACATTATGTGTTTTAAGTGTTTGCTCTTTGTGCTAAGTCCCTAAAATTTGCAGTTTTCAGACAATTTTTTCTTGTCAATGATAAATTTGCTAATAGTAAACTCTGTTCCTATGTTTTGTTTGCTTGTGAGTGTGTGTGTGTGTTTCTATATGTGTGTGTGTATACATAACCTTTAGTTGTCCATATGTCCTTTGAATATAATACATGTGCAACATTCCATGGAATAATTTATTCTGGATATTCTTTCTCTTTTAGTAAAGATATAACCAACATGCTGAATGCAGAGCAAAATGCATAATATTAAGAAAAATAATTGTTTAAACTGGGAAACACTTCAGTTGAGATCAAAACATAAATTTCCTTTATGTTTGTATGTATATAAGTATTGTATTCAGCATTTTGTTTAAATACAACTTCACATCTTTTTTACTATAAAGTATCAATATAAGAAAAACTGAAAAATACTTAGTGATCATGAGTTTAGTAATTCAAACTTTTATTTTTCAAAAAAATATATATATAAAATTCCAGTCCTGATGCCAATTTCTTCTTCTCAATGACATTCAATTGTTCTCTCTTGGCCCTCCTTATTGCTTATGTTTTTTTGGGTCTGTGGTTTATAAAATGGTTATCCTATACTTCATGACAAACATTCACTTATAAGTGAGTGCATACTATGTTTGTCTGTCTGAGTTAATTGATGCAGGATGTTCGTTTCTAGTTCTACCCATTTGCTTACAATTATCATTATGTCATTGTTTTCAATGGCTGAGTAATAATGGAGGGAGGGAACTGGGTGAGAAAGGAGCTGGGGATGGGAATAAAAGGGATGAGGGAGGGGGAGGACAGAAGTAACTCCCTAAAGGAAATTCAGGAGAACACAGGTAAAAGCCCTTAAAGAAAAAACACAAAAGTCCCTTAAAGAATTATAAGAAAACATAACCTAACAGTTGAAGAAATTGAACAAAACCATCCAGGTCATAAAAATGGAATTAGAAACAATAAAGAAATCACAAATGGTGACTACATTGGAGATAGAAAACCTAGGAAAGAGATCATGAGTCATAGATGCAAGCATTACCAACAGAATATAAAAGATAGAAGAGAGGATTTCCAGTGCAGAAGATACCATAGAAAATATTGACACGACTGTCAAAGAAAATGCAAAATGCAAAAAGCTCCTAATGCAAAACATCCAGAAAATCCAGGACACAATGAGAAGACCAAACCTAAGGATAATAGGTGTAGAAGAGCGAGAAGATGCCCAATTTAAAGGGCCAGTAAACATCTTCAACAAAATTATAGAATAGAATTTCCCTAACTTAAAGGAAAGGATGCCCATGAACATACAAGAAGCCTACAGAACTCCTAATACACTAGATAAAAAAAAAAAAAGCTCATCCTGTCACATTATAATCAAAACACTAAATACAGAAAACAAAGAAAAAATATTAAAAGCAGTAAGGAAGAATGGGCAAGTAAATTACAAAGGCAGATTTAGCAGAATTACACAAGATTTCTCATCAGAGACTAAAATCCAGAAGATCCTGGAGAGATATCATACAGACCCTAAGAGAACACAAATGCCAGCCCAGGCTATTATATCCACCAAAACTTTCAATTACCATAAAGGGAGAAGCCAAGATATTCCAGGACAAAACCAAATTTACACAATATCGTTTTACAACTCCAGCCCTAGGATAATAGAGGGTAAACTCTAACACAAGGAGGGAAATGATACCCTAAAAAAAGAAAGAAAGTAATCTTCTACTAATAAATCCAAAAGAAGACAGCCACACAAATGTAACTCCACTTCTAACAAAAATAATTGAAAGCAACAGTTACTTTTTCTTAACATCTCTTACCATTAATGGACTCACGTCTCCAATAAAAAGACTTAGACTAATGTACTGGATACATAAACAGGAACCAGCAATTTGCTTCATAAAGTAAACGCACTTCATTGACAAAGATAGAGACTACCTCAGAGTAAAAGGCTGGAAATTTTGGAAAATATGCATTTTCCAAACAAATGATCTCAAGAAACAAGCTGGAGTAGCCATTCTAATATTGAATAAAATCAACTTTCAACCAAAAGTTATTAAAAAAGATAAAAGACACTTCATACTCATCAAAGGAAAAATCACAAAAGGAAATCTCAATTCTGAACATCTATGCTCCAAATGCAAGAGTACCCACACTCATACAAGAAACTTTACTAAAGCTCAAAGCACATATTGCACCTCACACAATAATAGTGGGGGACTTCAACACCCCACTCTCATCAATGGACAGATAATGGAAACAGAAACTAAACAGAGACACAGTGAAACTAAGAGAAGTTATGAACTACATGGATTTAGCAGATATCTATAATACATTTTATCTAAAAACAAAAGAATATACCTTCTTCTCAGCACCTCATGGTACCTTCTCCAAAATTGATCATATAATAGGTCACAAAACAGGAATCAACAAAACAAGAAAATTGAAATATTCCCATGCATCCTATCATCTATATCACCATGGACTAAGGCTGGTCTTCAATAAGGACAAAATCAATGGAAAGCCCACATACACATGCAAATTGAACAACATTCTATTCAATGATACTTGGTCAGGGAAGAAATAAAAAAATTAAAGACTTTTAAGAATTTAATTAAAATAAAGACACATCCTTACAAAACTTTTTGGACATAATGAAAGCAGTGCTAAGAAGAAAACTGATAGCTCTAAGAGCCTACAAAAAGAAACTGGAAAGAGCATACACTAGCAGCTTGACAGCATACCTGAAAGCTCAAGAACAAAAAGAAGCAAATACACCCAAGAGGAGTAGACAGCAGGAAATAATCAAACTCAGGGATGAAATCAATCTAGTAGAAACAAAAAGATCTATCTATACAAAGAATCAACAAAGCCAGGAACAAGTTCTTTGAGAAAATCAACAAGATTGATAAACCCTTAGCCAGAGTAACCAGAAGGCACAGAGACAGTATCCAAATTAATAAAATCAGAAAGGAAAAGGGAGACATAACAACAAAAACCAAGAAAATTCAATAAATCTTCAGATACTACTACAAAAACCTTTACTCAACAAAACTGGAAAATATGGATGAAATGGACAATTTTCTAGACAAATACCAGGTTCCAAAGTTAAATCAGGAACAGATAAACCATCTAAACCACGTCATAGCCCCTAAAGAAATTCCAGCAGTAATTAAACATCTCCCCACCAAAAAAAAGCCCGGGACCAGATTGTTTTAGTGCAGAATTCTATTAGACTTTCCAAGAACACCTAATACCGATTCTCTATAAACTATTCTGTAAAATAGAAACAGAAGGAACACTACCCAATTTCTTCTATGAAATCAGAATTACATTCATACCTAAACCACACAAAGACACAACAAAAAAAGAAAACCTCAGACCCTCATGATCAAGTAGGCTTTATCCCAGGAATGCAGGGATGGTTCAATATACTGAAATCCTTCAACTTAATACACTATGTGAACAAACTCAAAGCGAAAAACCACATGATTATCTCACTAGAAGATGAGAGGGCATTTGACAAAATTCAACATTCCTTCATGATAAAAGTCCCAGAAAGATCAGGAATTCAAGACTCATACCTAAACAGAGTAAAAACAATATACAGCAAACCAGTAGCTAACATCAAACTAAATGGAGAGAAACTTGAAACAATACCACCAAAATAAGGGCTGGACAAGGCTGTCCACTCTCTCCCTACCTATTCAATATAGTACTCAAAGTCCTAGTCAGAGGAATTAGACAACAAAAAGAGGTCAAAGGGATACAAATAGGAAAGGAAGAAGTCAAAATAACACTATTTGCAGATGATATGATAATATAGTTAAGTGACACCAAAACTTCCACCAGAAAACTCCTAAACCTGATAAACAACTTCAGCAAAATGGCTGAATATAAAATTAACTCAAACAAATCATTAGCCTTTTCTCTATTCAAAGGATAAACAGGCTGAGAAAGAAATTAGGGAAATGATAGCCTTCATGATAGTCACAAATGCTATAAATTACCTTGGTGTGAATCCAATCAAACAAGTAACAGATTTCTATAACAAGAAGTCCAGGTCCATGACGAAAGAAATCAAAGAAGATCTCAGAAAATAGAAATGATCTCCCATGCTCATAGATTGGCAGTATGAATATAGTAAAAGTGGCTATCTTGCCAAAAGAAATCTACAGATTCAGTACAATCCCCATGAGAATTTCAACTCAAGTCTTCATAGAGTTAGAATGAGCAATTTGCAAATTCATTTGTAATTTAAAAAAATATCCCAGGATATCGAAATCTATTCTCAACAATAAAAGAGCTACTTGGGGAATCCCCATCCAGTATCTCCTGCTGTACTACAAGCAAAAGTGATAAAAACTGCATGGTATTGGTGCAGAGACAGGCAGGAAGATCAACTGAATAGAATTGAAGACACAGAAATAATCTTACCCACCTATGGTAACTTGATCTTTGACACAGGACCTAAAACCATTCAGTGGAAAAAAGACAGCATTTTCAACAAACGGTGCTGCTTCAACTGGAGGTCAGCATGTAAAGAATGCAAATCAATCCATTCTCATCTCCTTGTACAAAGCTCAAGTCTAAGTCCACCAAGAACTTCCACATAAAACCAGATACACTGAAACTAATAGAAGAGAAATTGAGGAAGAGCCTTGAACACATGGACACAAGGGAAAAGTTCCTAAATGGAACACCAATAGCTTATGCCCTCAGATCAAGAATTTGACAAATGGGACCTCATAAACTTGCAAAGCTTCTGTAAGGCAAAGGACACTGTCAATAGGACAAAATGGCAACCAACAGATTGGGAAAAGATCTTTACAAATCTTACATGTGATAGAGGGCTAATATTCAAAATATACAAAGAACTCAGGAAATTAGATTCCAGACAACCAACTAACCCTATTAAAAATGGGGTACAGAGCTAAAAAAAAAAAAAAAGAAGTCTCAACTGAGGAAACTAGAATGCCCTAGAGGCACCTAAGGAAGGTTCAACATGCTGAGTCATCAGGGAAATGCAAATTAAAACAACCCTGAGATTCCACCTCACACCAATCAGAATGACTAAGATCAAAAACTCAGTGACAGCAGATGCTTATGGGCATGTGGAAGAAGAGGAACACTCTTCTATTGTTGGTGGGATTGTGTAGGTAATTGTGGCTGGAGAAGCAGGGTTCCTCATGCCAGGCTGTGGGTATTTGGCTGGGTCCTCCAGGGGGAAGTTAGGTGGCTGTGGCTCCATGGTTCCTCATGAACATGAGAAAGTGCATGGGTTTTTGCAGGCTTTAATTTCATGGCAGATGGTGGATGGATCTGGATGTACACCCCCTGTAAAACCCAGGGCAGTCCTGAGTTAAATAGCAGGGAGAGAGGGGGGAGGGGCTGGGGAAGTATGCTTTATTGACTCCACCCTCTGGCCTTCAGGTACCTCATTAGTATGTAAATCTCTCTAGGGCCTAAGGCCTGTTCCTCCTGACTGTTGACCATAGACCTCTCTGAGGGAGTAGTTGTTGGAGGGCTGAAGCTAAATGAAAAGAACCAGGGCCTGGGAGCAGAGCTGAACTCCTGCCATCAAGTGTCCAGTAAGGTTCCGGGGTTCCAAGCTCTTGCTCCACCAAGCACCCAGCTGTTTCTCACATACCATCCCACAGGATTGCAAGCTGGTACAACCACTCTGGAAATCAGTCTGGCTGTTCCTTCGAAAATTGGACATAGGACCTAATTACCTGAGGACCAATCTATACACTCCTATGCATATACCCAGAAGATGCTCCAACATATAACAAGGACACATGCTCCACTATGTTCATAGCAGCCTTATTTATAATAGACAGAAGCTAGAAAGAACCCAGATGCCCTTCCACAGAGGAATGGATACCGAAAATGTGATACATTTACACAATTGAGTACTACTCAGCTATTAAAAGCAATGAACTCATAAAATTCATAGGAAAATGGATGAAACTAGAGAAAGTCATCCTGAGTGAGATAACCCAATCACAAAAGAGCACACATTGTATGCACTCATTGATAAGTGGATATTAGTCTAAAAGCTCATAATAAAACTCACAGACCACATGAAGCTCATGAAGAAGAAAGACCAAAGTGTGGGTGCTTCTGTCCTTCTTAGAAGGAGTAACAAAATACTCATGGGAGCAAATAAGGAGTCAAGGATCATAGCAAGTTTACATTATTTGATAGTAAATAAGATAAAATAAAATAGGTACTACTTACACATTTTCTTTAGAACTCAATAGTTTTATTTTTTATTTTTTTTTATCTTTTTTTTTTTAGATATTTTATTTACACTTCAGATGGCATCCCCTATCACCATTCCCCCCCACCCCCCTTAGGAAACCCATATCCCATGCCCCCTTTTCCTTTTTGCATTTATACCTTTTTTTTAAAAAAAAATGTTAATCATAGGCTTTATAAGTTTGGAATTGTTCAATCAGAGGTGTAACCCACTGACCAACCTAGATATAACAACTATCTTTGACTGGTGGAGATACATGAATATCTGCCTCCCTGTCTCCCCCCTCTTTCTCTCTTTCATCACCTAGCTTCTCCTCTCCTTCTTCTTCTCCTCTTCTTACTCCTTTTCTTCCTCTCAGTACTCCTCCTACCTTAGCTCCTCCTACACATCACCCTTCCTGTTAAAATGAAACTTTTCTCTCAAAATACAATTAGAGCATAATTATGCCAATTTGTACCAGTGAGGTACAGGATAGTCCTAATACCCAGTCCATCCTTTTGTTGACTAACCAGCTCCTCTGTCATCTATTCTAACTAGAACATTTAGTTCTGAACCTGGCTTTAGGATGACTGTCAGCTGATGACCATCCACTCAAATCTTTTCTCTTAAGGTCAATAGCTATATGTTTTCAACCCCATCAGAAATCCAGAATGACTGAGTTAACTGTAATTGTGGGAAGCACAAATCGTAGTTTCTAAAACTTAGCCAATTTATAAAGATCTCTGACCACCTGGACACTCGCTCTACTTCAAAACATTGGAGCATCTGTTCTTCTGCCTTCTGGTCCAGGATCTTCTGACAGACCTTAGTGCTGCAGAATTATTAAGGGCTGATTACTCTGTCTAAGCAGATATAATCAGTTGACTATTCTGCAAGTGTGTCCTTTTCTGGACAGTAATTTGTCTGTAGAAGGAAAGTGGCAATTCTTGCCTAGTGGTTGTCTCACCACAACAGGAGTAACTCCAAGGATGCTCAATTTCTTCTTAGAATTCAATATAGGAAGCTGTCCGGAGCAGACAGGTCTCTAATGAAAATGAACATTAATACTGAAATGTTTGTCATGTCAATTCTAAGGATTTCTGATGTTTTGAAAACCAGCTATCCATGTAAGGTAATCTGGACTGTTGCCTGTTAACTCCACTCAGCTATTTCTAAATAAAACATAGAGAACACCCTTATAATAAACTCCAAGACATGAATTTGCTATAGTCCCTTAACTCATAGGCTGTGGTCAAATCAGTTAAAAAAAGTTAAAGAAGGACTGGGTCTAAGCTTTGTATTCCTAAATGTGTTATACTGGTACAATGCCTATGAGAGTAACAATATTCGTCTCACTCTTATATCACTAAGAAGCTCATGCCAATGAAAACCTTAAAATTTGTAAACAAAGTAATTGGTGCCATTTAAGAATTTATAGCTTCATCTTGATATTAATTATACAGATTTCTACTAATAGGTTATGGCTATGCAATAAACCCTAGCTAATTCTCTCTATTCCGACAAAACCACTACTTTTCCCTAGAGAGACAGTCCAGCATTTACCACCTTAGTCCCCTAGCCCAGGGAATAGGGGCACTGACTCTTCATTAGCTTCTTCAAGCTGATTATGGGCGTTGAGATATTAGAAGAGGAGTGGGGGGAGGGAGAGCAAATTGACAATCCTCTGATGCTGTGTCTTCGCTGCCTCCAGAAGGAATTCACGGACCTCAGAGGTTTGAGCAGGTCTGCCCAGCTTGCTTCTTGAGTAGATACACCAAGGCTGATCATTCTGCAATATACAATTCTCAAAACAAATTTTAGTATCAAGATAGTTTTTTTTTTAAAGAGGGCTGACATTTTATTAAGATTGTTGGTTCTACTCGCTTTTCTATTTTTCCCCTCTTTTATTGGATATAATATTTACATTTCAAATTTTATCCCCTTACCGAATTTCCCCCACCATCCAGGAACCCCTTATCCCATCCCCCCTCCTCCTGCTTCCATGAAGGTGTTTATCTGCCTACCCCAGCCCCCCTCCCCACACTCAGATTCCCCCCCCCCCAGTGCTCAGCCTTCAGGGTACCATTGACCTTGTCTCCCACCTATGCCCAACAAGGCCATCCTCCCCTACATATACTGCTGGAGTCATGTGTCTCTCTATATGTGCTCCTAGGCTGGTGGCTTAGACCCTGGGGAGCTCTGGCTGGTTGGTATTGTTGCTCTCCTCATGGGGCCACCAGCCCTTAAGGTGCCTTCAATTTACTCTCTAACTCCTCCATTGGGAACCTTTGATCAGATTAATGGATAGCTGTGGGTATTTGTCTCTGGGTATGTCCGACTCTGGGAGACCTCTAAGGAGACAGCCTTATCAGGCTGCTGTCAGCTTTCCCATCCTGACATCCCTATCAGAGTCTATTTTTGGTGACTGCCCATGGAATGAATACCCAGATGGAATGGTCTCTCTACAACCCCCCCCCCCTTCACTTTTAACTTTACAAGTACTCATCCACATATCTATGTGTTCAGGACAAAAAGAAGATTGTCTTGATTGTTTGAGAGATTTGAAAGACTGAGAGATTTGAAAATTACATAGTAAAAAATTGAAATTAATTTTGTGTTTTCATCTACTGGAATACTGAAACCCTGACATCATTTTATTTGTGTCTTTTGTCACCATGGCAGGCAGCCACAAACCCTCTAGAATATCACCTTTTAAAGGTGACTTCAATGAAGGAAAGGTAACATTTGCCCTACCACATTAAGCTTCCTTGTCATTTTTCTCCTCATATGGTAAATTGCAACCCAGATGCTGAGATGTGAACCCCTGTTTCCAGCAGCACCAGCTGGTGCCTTGGCAGTCTCATTAAGTTTCTGCATGACCTCTTTTATTTCATCTGCAGGTCTCACATGTCATTATCCTGCTTATACGTGATCTGGGCACATGTGTCTCTACACTTAACTTGTTCTCTTAACTACTATGTTTCTAGATATTTTGTTAATTCTACTAATTTATTAATTATGAAATCACCATTTCATTAAAGCATAAGTAAAGAAACAACTGTGGTAAAAATAAAATCTATGATTAATTTCTGTGTGAGGTTATAAAAAGGTGTTTTCTCATCTCTAGCCCTTAAACTAGAAGAGAGCATGTAATTATGTCTAGGAATGTAATGACTAGCTCAAGCCTTCCTAGAGGAGGTAACTAATAACCTGCAACCACAGAAAAAAGAGAGACTGAGAACTTTACCTGTTGGTGTTTCCTTTCTGTTAAATCAATTATTAGAGTATCAGTGAAATTTTTAAAAAAAGACAGATTACACTATGTTTTGTATATTTTTTCATACAAAAGACTAAATAAACTAATAAATGAATTCTTCTAAATTAACTAGTAAATAGCTAAAGAAACATTAAATAAAACAAATTCAAAACTAGGTAATATGATATTTTAATTATTATAGAAGAGACTATTTACTATACCTGTTGTATTTTTTGGATTGTTTTTGTATAAAATGTAAGCTGAATTCAAATGTATTTCATTCTCTTGGTATCACAGTTTAATATATGCCTCATAAGTTGTTAGTATGAGCTTCAAGTTTTATTTAGTAAAATTCAGCTAAAATACAATATTTTGAAATATAAATATTGAGATATGTTACTAGGACATTAGTTTAAACTTAGTGTTGGTCAAATAATTTTATTTAAAATCTTGTTTGTAATTGAGAGTATTGCCTTTAGCCTCTCAAATAGACTGACATGGTTTCCTCATTCTCTAGCTCATTCTGTCTTCATCTCTAATCTCTCTCTGTAAAACTGTCCCAGGAAAACTTCTTTTTTTCTCTCTCTCTTTCTGCACTGCTCTATTAAGTTGCATCTCTTTCTTGTCCTATTTCCTGAGAGTTAGGCATATCCTATTTATGAACCATTCTGTCATATCTTTTTTTGATTGGCTACTTTGTCTGCCCCTCAACTAGATGTCACATTCAAACATGTTCCCTTCCTTCTAAAAACAAATCTTACTTATTTTGTGTTTACTAAGGGCATGTCTGTATTCTAGACAGAGGTATTAAATATATGTAGCAGACCTAAATGGTCTTTGGATGTTATCCCTTCCAGAGAAGACATATTGCTGGATTAAAATTCTAGAGTGGTTCATCTTGACCATTCAGACTTTTATTATTTCACTGGAAGGTTTTTCAAAGAAAATATAAGCAATAAGATTAATGTCTGGACATGCAACTGTTTTCTAAAATATAATTCTTTTAAAAATAAGAGACAAAAATAAAAAATAACAGTAGATGATGGAATAGAGAATAAACTGGGGAAAAAAGAACAATGAAAGAAGAAAATATCTCTTTTCATTTTCTATTGGTCATAAAAATTGTCATTGTTAGGAGTTTACTACTGAGAACAGACACCATGACCAAGGACAACATTTAATTCAAGCTGGCTTACAGGTGCAGAGTTTCAGTACCTTATCATCAAGGTGGAATGATCGCAGAGTAGAGACAGTCTTGTTCCTGGAGGAGCTGAGTGTTCTACATCTTCATCAGAAGGCCACTAGAAAATGACTGGCTTCCAGGCAGCTAAGATGAAGGTATTAAAGCAAACAGCCATAGTAATACACGTCCTCCAACAAAGGCACACCTCCTCCAACAAAGGCACACCTCCTCCAACAAAGCCACACCTCCTCCAACAAAGCCACACCTCCACATAGGGCCATTCCCTGAACCAAGGATATTCAAACTACCACACAAAGTAAAATTCCTATTTCATCTTAATCCTTGAAGGCTTTTGAAAATAATACTAAAGCTTCATAGATAATAAAGCAACAAGTCTGAAAACTTGTAGTAAAAGCAGATTCTGTGATTATAGCTCCTAAGTGGGGTATAGATGAATCTGTGACAGTGAACCTTAAGAGTCAGGGCAAATCCCAGGATATTGTAGGTTCCAGAAATATGCCTTGCTTGCCAATTAAAGCTATAGTAACCCAGTGCAACTGATTTAAAATGAAGTGCAGAAGCCTCAGTGACAAATATAGATAATAGCCCTTCCTGAACTTTGTAGGAGTACAGGAGATTAGGAATGGAAAGATGACTCAGCTGTTAAGAGCATCATGATGTCATTCAACAGAACCTAAATTGGATCTGAGTTTCCATATCAGACAGTTTACAATTGTCTATGCTTCGGCTTCAGTTAGATCCAACTTCTTTGGCTCTTATAGGTACCTGCCCTCACATATGCATACCTACACATATACACAAACATACTTCAAATAAAAAATTCAAAGGATGTTTAATGATTGCATTAAAATTTTTATATATGTCTATATTTTTAAGAAGTTTCTACTATGTTAGGTTTCCATATGATTTTTCAAGTGGTCCTTATATGTACTGGTTCCCCCTGTATTCCCTCATTTACCTCCCCTTTTCCCTTTCCATATCTGCCTGATCCTCCCATTACAGCCCAACATCCATTCTTGTATCCATCTATCTATCCATGTATCCATCAATGTATCCAGCTATCCATCCATCAGTCCATCCATAACTATCTATTCTATTGTCTCTTCTACCCTAGTCAATTGCATTATGACAAATCTTTGTGGTTATATGAATTATACGCTGCTAATTTATGACCTAATGTCTAACATCCAAATATAAGAGGATACATACTATATTTCCTTTGGCATTCTGGATTGCCTCACTCACTCAAGACAATTTTATTTTTCTAGCTGAAATAATTTATCTCTAAATTTCATTATTTTATTATTATCATTGTCATTGTTAATTTAATTTATTTACACTCTCAAATTGCCCTTCAACTGTCTTCCCTTGCATAGGTTTCACCCCATCTCCACTCACCTTCTCCTCTGAGAAGGTGCCACTCCACCAGGATACCTCCCCTCCCTAAAGAATGAAACCTCTGCAGAAATAAATGTACCCACTCGCACTAAGACCAGATAGGCAGCCCTCTGCTTCACATGTGCTAGCAGCCTTGGACCAGGCCCTGTTTTCTCTTCAGTTGGTGACTTAGTTTATGGGAACTCTCAAAGGGACCAGATTAGTTAACAATATCAGTCTTCATATGAGGTTACCATCTCCTTCAGCTCCTTCATCCTTCACCCTAACTTTTCCATAGGGGTCCTGGAATTCATTTGAGTGCTTAGCTATGAGTAGCTGCATCTGTCTCACTCAGCTGCTGGTAGAGCCTCTTGTATGACAGCCATGCTAGGCTCCTGTCTGCAAGCTGAACATAGCTTCAGTAATAGTGTCCAGGTTTGGTGCTCACCCATGGAATAGATAACAAGTTGGGGCAGTCATTGGATAGCCTTCCCTTTAATCTCTTCTTTAATTTGTCCCTGTATTTCTTTTAGACAGTGTCTTAGTTAGGGTTCTATTGCTGTTAACAGACATCATGAAGAAGGGGCTGGCTTATAAGTTCAGAGGTTCAGTCATCAAGGCACAAACATGATAGCATCCAGGCAGGCATGGTACAGAAGGAGCTGAGAGCTCTACATCTTCATCTGAAGGCTACTAACAGAACACTGACTTACATGCATTCACAGAGATTGAAACTGCAAGCAAGGTGCTGCCATAGGTTTGTACAAGGTCCTCTGCATATGTATTATCACTGTTAAGTTGGTATACTTTTGTAACTCATAACAGTGGGACTGTATGTATCTCTCACTCTTTTGCCTACTCTTAAAACTCCTTTCTGACAATTGGGTTACCTTGACTACCCTTGCCATATGGGCTTTTTGTCTTGTCTTATTGCATCTTGTTTTGTCCTGTTTGACTGTCATTTGTGGGAATGATGCTCTTTTTGGAAGAGGAAACTGAGAGAAAATGGATCTATGGAAGGGGGCACATGTGGGGGATGCAGAAGGAATTAAAGAAGGGGAAACTATGATTGGGTTGCATTTTATGCAAGAGTAATGTATTTTCAATAAGAAAGTACAAATAAAGAAATTATTATGAAAAATACTTTAAAATTTTTTTTATTAGATCTTTCATTTACACTTCAGATGTCATCCCCTTTCCCCATTCCCCCCCTTAGAAAACCCCTATCCCATGCCCTCTTTTCCTTTTTGCATTTATACATTTTTTAAAAAAATGTTAATCATAGGCTTTATAAGTTTGGAATTGTTCAATCAGAGGTGTAACCCACTACCCAACCTAGATATATCTATTATCTTTGACTGGTGGAGATTCATGAACATCTGCTTCCCTGTCTCCCCCCTCTATCTCTCTTTCATCACCTAGCTTCTCCTCTCCTTCTTCTTCTACTCTTCTTACTCCTTTTCTTCCTCTCAGTACTCCTCCCACCTTAGCTCCTCCTACACATCACCCTTCCTGTTAAAAGGAAACTTTTCTCTCAAAATACAATTAGAGCATAATTATGCCAATTTGTACCAGTGAGGTACAAGAGAGTCCTAATACCCAGTCCATCCTTTTGTTGACCTACCAGCACCTCTGTCATCTTCCTAACTAAAACATGTAGTTCTGAACCTGGCTTTAGGATGAATGTCAGCTGACGACCATACACTCAGATCTTTTCTCTCAAGGTAAATAGCTATAAGTTTTCAACCCCGTCAGAAATCCAGAATGACTGAGTTGACTATAATTGTGGGAAGCACAAAGCATAGCTTCTAAAACTTAGCCAATTTATAGAGACCTCTGAACACCTGGACACTCGCTCTATTTCAAAACGTTGGAGCATCTGTTCTTCTGCCTTCTGGCCCAGGATCATCTGACAGACCTTAGTGCTGCAGAATTATTAAGGGCTGATTACTCTGTCTAGGCAGATATAATCAGTCAACTATTCTGCAAGTGTGTCCTTTCTGGACAGTAATTTGTCTGTAGAAGGAAAGTGGCAATTCTTGCCTAGTGGCTGTCTCACCACAACTGGAGTAACTCCAAGGATGCTCAATTTCTTCTTAGAATTTAACATAGGAAGCTGTCCGGAGCAGACAGGTTTCTAATGAAAATGAACATTAATACTGAAATGTTTGTCATGTCAATTCTAAGGATTTCTGATGTTTTGAAAACCAGCTATCCATGTAAGGTAATCTGGACTGTTGCCTGTTAACTCCACTCAGCTATTTCTACATAAAACATAGAGAACACCCTTATAATAAACTCCAAGTCACGAATTTGCTATAGTCCCTTAACTCACAGGCTGACCATCTCAAATCAGTTAAAAAAGTTGAAGAAGGACTGGGTCTAAGCTTTGTATTCCTAAGTGTGTTATACTGGTACAATGCCTATAAGAGTAACAATATTCATCTCACTCTTATATCACTAAGAAGCTCATGCCAATGAAAACCTTAAAATTTGTAAACAAAGTAAATTGGTCATATCACTAGATGCTGAGAAAGCATTTGACAAAATTCAACATCCCTTCATGTTAAAAGTCTTGGAAAGGTCAGGAATACAAGGCCCATATCTAAACATAGTAAAAGCAATATACAGCAAGCCAGTAGCCAACATCAAACTAAATGGAGAGAAACTTGAAGCAATCCCACTAAGATCAGGGACTAGGCAAGGCTGCCCACTCTCACCTTACCTATTCAATATAGTACTGGAAGTCTTAGCTAGAGCAATTAGACAACAAAAGGAAGTCAAAGGGATACAGATAGGAAAGGAAGAAGTCAAAATTTCACTATTTGCAGATGATATGATAGTATACTTAAGTGAACCTAAAACTTCCACCAGAGAACTCCTAAACCTGATAAACAACTTTAGCAATGTGGCTGGATATAAAATCAACTCAAACAAATCAGTAGCCTTCCTCTACTCAAAGGATAAACAGGCAGAGAAAGAAATCAGGGAAATGACACCCTTCACAATAGCCACGAATAAAATAAATTATCTTGGAGTGAATCTAACAAAGCAAGTGATAGATCTGTATGACAAGAACCTCAAGTCTCTGAAGAAAGAAATTGTAGAAGATCTCAGAAGATGGAAAGATCTCCCATGCTCCTGGATTGGCAGGATTAATTTAGTAAAAATGGCTATCCTGCCAAAAGCAATCTATAGATTCAGTGCAATACTTTAAACTTTTAAACATCAACAAAATTTTTAAAATAGGTTAACCAAAGAAAGAATGAGTTCATTTTGTCTAATTTATGGTTGTAAATGTATGGGTAACAGAATTTCAGAGCCTGACTATAACATGTAATACATGTTGAACACTTGGTTTCCAGATAGAGACGTTATTTGGGTCCTTGTGAGGTCTTCAGGGAGGGTGACCTAGCTAGTGCAAGTTTGTCATAGGAGAGTCTGGCTTTGAGGTTTATAGTCTAACCCAGTTCTTGGTCTTTTAGTATTTATGTTCTTACTCTTCTGGGAGGTAGGAAGACTAGTCACACTTTTCTGCTATCATTAGGTCACCTGCTACCATCCTTTTCCATTCACAAATGCCAAGAAGAATCTCTCTCCTTTGTATGAAGAAAATAAGCCAGGAAGAAATGGATCACAATGGTTTTCTTTCAGACAATGTAAATATACATGATAACACTGACATTTTAATTGACATAGGATGATTCTCAGTTCAAGTAAGGTATAAAACATTTGGCCTGAACATCAACTACTATAGAAATTTCTTTTTGGATCAGGACTGTTGTAAGGATATATGAATTTCTAATAATAATATTTCCTTTAAATGTTAAACCTTAAAATATTAAAACAATTTAATTAACATGTGTTAATTATTTTTTTAGAAAAAAATTGTTCTTATTACATTGAAAACATAAAGAGACACTGCTTTTTAGAGATTTACAAATGTTCTGTGAAGCATCTATTATAAGAGCAAAAAATCTACTCTAAGGTACAATAGTCGTTTCCTAAATACACCATTTTTGTTACTTCCCTTCCCATCATTCTTAAATAAAGTCTTCATAGACTTCAAATCAGGGGCTTTATAAATAAACAGTGTAACAGATTAGACTGTGTTGTTTTCTTCTATTGTCTGTTTATTTTAACCAGTTGTAGATAATATGGAATGCATAGTGATAAATAAGCATTTGAATCTAATTAGCTTATGTTATTTTGTTTTTATTACACTTCAAAAGACTGCTTTCAGAGTACCCAAAATGTTTCCTTTGACACTTGAATGTTACTAAAAAATTGGACTAGGATTTAAATATTTATAATTAATATGTGTAATTTATATTATTAACACATATAATATATATAATTAAATCATATATTATATATATCCTGGTTTTGTATTTGGCTGTGTATTCTGTGTATTCTGTGATCTGTGTGTACATCAGAAAACTAGCTGCTTTTCTTTAAAGTCACTAAAAAGGAGCACAGGGCTACAAATACATTTTCTACTGCTGTGCTTATTTGTATCTCAAGTAGAAGGGGACTCTACCATTGTATCTAAATATGACTGGTATAGGCAGAGATAGTTGATGTTCATAAAACTTTCTCTTTTGTACCTCTCTTCACTTCTGAAGATTAGAAATTTGAGGAATTAGCACATATTAAATTGAACTCTTTCAATGTGAAAATATAAATAGCATAAAAAATCTTTTAGAATTCCTGAATATAATTGATTGAGGAGTGAATACTCTGAGGCATTAGATCCTCTTCAATATAATACATATATATGATACTAAGTATAGTTTAAGTTAATATTCCAGATATTGGAAGATTATCATGGATCATTTGTATACAATTAGTATATGAAGATTTGATGCAAATATTTGAAAGTCAATATGGCCACTGGAGCAAAGAACAGATCAGTGTAAAAATAAAAGTAAAAGAATATCAATTACTATTAGACTCACAAATCTTTCTGAGTAAGGACATATTTCTGATACCTAGGCAATGGTCTAATGATGATAATTTTGGCTTTGGGAGCTCAGGTCTTCTAGAAATAAAATGTTTTTAAGGAACTATGTAGTTTTCTAAAAAAGAGCCATTCAAACACACAAACACACACACACACACACATACACACACATTCAAATATATAAACTTAGTGTTTTTTGGGACCATAGAGTTTCTAATCTATATAGCTGATTTTATTGGAAATATTTCCATGCCTGAATCATTTTTTAGAAATTCTAAATTAAAAAGATACAAAAATATCCTACACTGGGTAAAGATGGGATATTTTTCTCATTCCATGTACACAAGTAACTCAGTGACTCATATACTCTCAAAAATATCTTTCACTTTAAGAATAATCTTAACTTGTATGTTAAATCTATAAATATATTCCATTTATAAATCATAAAGTTATTTATTACTGTGACTGTTATTATCATACAAATTTCCTCTTCCCCTAAGGAACACCTATATTCCATCAGAAAATTGAAAATGTGAGCACATACATTTTATAAAATACTCTTATGTTGTCAGTTATTCAATAGTCTGTAGTCTATACTTAAGTTCTTATTGATAGACAAAATTATTTTTAAAAAACCTTCTATATAAGGGAATAAATTTAGACCTAACCCCTATTTATGTATCTAGAAAAGGCTAGTCTATGTAAATTATAGGAATTTGGTTGAAATTTTTGATGTCTAAGGTTGACTGTCAAATAAACACATTTAAGAAAAAAGAATCTGATGTAAGTAATTAAGATAGGGATATGCCTGCAGTGCATTTATAAAATTCATAAAAATTATAAAATACATGGGCCCAGCCAACTGTGTGTGGTCCTTGACTGTTTAAAAAAGGTAACTGATTGTGGCTCTGGGAACAAGCCAGTAAACTGTCTTCTTCCATAGTATCTGCTTTTATTCTTGCACCAGCACCTCTGTTTGAGGTCTGGCATCCCTTAATGGTGTACTGTAATGTACAGGAATCTGGAGACCTTTTTATTCTTAACAAAAATAAAGTTAGAAAAAGCATTGCTATTGGAAGTGGGAAGCTTGCTCTGACAGATGTGACCATGTTCTTTTTGGTTCTTTGTACCAAAGTTTAAGAATCACTCAGAAATTCCAGCTCAGTGGTTCTCAATCTTCCTAATGCTGTGACCTTCATGTTGTGGTCATCATTAACCACAAAATTATTTTGTTACTACTTCATAACCTGTAATTTTGCTATGATTCTGATTCTAAATGTAAATATCTATGTTTTCTCATGGATTTAGTTTACCCTTGTAAAAGGGTCATTCAACTTCCAAAAGGGTTGAAACCAACAGTTTGAGAACCACTACAGGACCATTTGTGTGCTCCCTTTGTGTTAAGCAATTCTGAATTTGAAGCCTTCTTTGCTTCACTGGGATAATGAATGTGAGACTAAAAAGTCAGACATAACTACTAAAAGATCTATATCAGAAAGACATTGTCTTCTGAGAAGCATTTTCTCAGGATCAGAACACAAAAGAGGCATTTTATTGGTGGTGAGAGGGCGATGTTGTATTCGAAGCTACAAAAGACCTTGAAAATCTGTAACAGTATTTTCTGTGGTTCTGCTTTTGGGGGCATAAATGCTTTACTACTTTAGGTATGATAAAGAGTAGCTTAGGCTTGGCAGCATTGAGGTTTGGCAGCATTTGTCAAAGTCCATAATATGAGGACAGAAGACTTCAGTGGTAAGCTTCAGGCTTGCGTAGCTACAGTGGTTAGCCCAAGATACAGGATATGCCAGTACCATATGGTGAACACAAAGGATACTTGCTTAGTACAAGACACAAAACTTTGTGTTCTGTGAATGGCAGAGCTGGAGATATAGGACTGTTCACATTATGGGAATACCAAAAGATAATCAATGAGTTTCTGATGTTGGAAACTAAGCTCTTCACGTTGAAGTATTGATCTGGTCATAACTTTGCACTCACTTTTCCTTACTCCATTAAGAATTAGCTCTCAGCCAAGTCAAGCTGCCAGAAGCAGCCTGCAATTCTAGGACCTCCATTCTCTGACCACCTCTCTTCCACCTTTACCAGACTCCTTAAAAATGCAGGTAAGCTACTTTTTCCCTAGCCATTTTCCCTGCTGGCTGAGCCCTCTGGCACAAACCAAGCTGCCTTGAACAGCCTACTATTTCAGGGTGATCTTAATTTTCCTGATGCCTCTTCTCCTACCACCATCAGACTTCTGAACCATACAGGTTAGCTTCCCATCTCCAACAATCTTCCCTGCTTTATGAGCTCTCTAGGCCAAGACAAGCTGCCTTGAGCAGCTTACTACTCCAGAGGAACCTCTATGCTCTGGCCACATCTCTGCCTACCTTCAATAAACTTTAGGCTCCTGAACCATACATAACTGAAGGACTGAATTCATACAGCCCATGGATACCCATCAGAAGCTTTCCATGCCAGGACCATCAGGATTCACCCCAATACATATTGCAACAAGAAAATCCAGGAAACAAATGGCTAAAGGCCCTAGAAAGAACACAATCAATAAAAGCCAGGTCAATGTGACCCCTTCAAAGCATGGCTAACCAACTATAACAAGCCTGGATATCCTAACAAAACCCAAACCCAAGAATATGACATTATCATATTCTCATATAGTATAAGATGTTATTATATAGACATAGAATAAGATGTTACCAATCTTATAAAAATAGTAAAAACCTTTAAAGAAGAAATTATTAAATACCTTAAAGAAATTCAGGGAATTAAATAGGTAAAGGAGATAAACAGAGCTGTTCACAATCTGAAAGTAGAAGTAAAAGCAATAAAGAAAACATAAACTGGGGAAATCTTGAGATGGGAAACCTAGAGTAAAGGACAAGAACATCAGATGCAAGTATCATCAACAAAATACATGAGATAGAAGAGAAAATCTTTGGCTTAGAAGATACAATAAAATAAATTAACGTATCAGTCAAAGAAAAATTTGCATTAAAAAATTTCTGACAGTAAACATTTAGGAAATCTGGTATACCATGAGAAGACCTAACCTAAAAATAATGGGAATAGAAGAAATTAAAGAGTCCTAGCTCCAAGAAGCAGAAAATAACCTCAATAAAATCACAGAAGAAATTTTTTCCAACCTAAAAAAAGAGATGCCTATAAACAAACAAAAACCTTATAGAACACTAATTAGACTGGACCAGAAAGAAAAATCTTCTTAGCACATAATAATTAAAACATAAACTACATAGAACAAAGAAAGAATATTAAAAACAGCAAAGAAAAAGACCAGGTAACATCCAAAGGCTAACCAATCAGAATTGCACTTCACGTCTCAACAGAGACTCTAAAAGCCAGAAAGACCTGGTCAGATTTCTTGTAAATCCTACAAAAACCACAGGTACCTAGACTACTATACCTAGCAAACTCTCAATTACCCTAGTTAGAGAAAATGATATATTTCAGGACAAACCCAAATTCAAACATTATCTATTCATAAATCAAGCCCTATAGAAAATACTAGAAGGAAAACTCCAACCAAGAAGTTAACTCTATCCAACAAAATAGAGAAAATAACAACTGCATTCCAGCAAAAAGCAAGGAAGGTATACAAGCTCTCTCTCTCTCTCTCTCTCTCTCTCTCTCTCTCTCTCTCTCTCTTCCCCCCTCACACACACATAGAGAAAGAAAGATAGACAGATAGATAAGATAGATAGATAGATAGATAGATAGATAGATAGATAGATAGATGTTCCCAACATCAAAATAACAGAAAATAACAATCACTGATCATCAATATCACCCAATATCAATGGACTTAACTTCCCAATAAAAGGACATATACTAACAAGATGAATATGAAAACAGGATCCATCATTTTACTGTATACAAAAGATACACCTCAGACATAAAAATTGATAGTACCTCAGAGTAAAAGACTGAAAAAAATGTTCAATCAAATTAATCCAAGAAGCAAACTGGAGTAGCCATTCTAATATCTAATAAAATAGAGTTTCAACCAAAATTAATCAAAGGAAACATTTTATACTCATCAAAGGAAAAATTTACTGAAATGATATCTCAATTCTTCACATCTATGTCCCAAACACAAGGGCACCAACATTTGTTAAAGAAACATTGCTAAAGCTTAAATTGCATATAAAACCCTACCCATCAAGAGTGAGAGACTTCAACACCTTACTCTCACCAACAGACAGGCTATCCAGAGGAAAAAATAAACAGAAAAATAGTGAAACTAACAGACATTATGAATCAAATGGACCTAACAGACATCTATAAAACATTTCACGCAAACACAAAAGAATATACCTTCTTCTCAGCACCTCCTGGATCCCTCTCAAAAAACTGAATGTATTGTCAGTCACAAAATAAGCCTGAAAAGATAAAATTGAAATAACACCTTGTACTTTATCATACCTCTATGGATTAAGGCTGGACTTCACCAACAGAATGATTGGAAAGGCTTCACCCACAGAGAAATTGGACAGTAATCTCTGGGTCAAGGAAGAAATAAGGAAAACATTAAAGACTTTCTAATATTCATTGTAAAGGAAGGCACCGCATACCAAAATATATGGGACACAATGAAAGCAGTTATAAGAGGAAATTTCATAGCACTAAGTACCTCCATAAAGAAATTAGATCGTTCTCATCACAAAAATGTAAAAGTACCCCTGAAAGCTCCAGGGAAAAAGAAGCAAGCACAAGAAAGAGGTGTAGAAGGAAGGAAGTAATTAAAACCAGGGTTAAAATCAGTCAAAAACAAAGAAAACGACAGAAAGAATTGAAGAACCAAAGAGCTGGTTCTTTGAGAAAACTCAACAAGATAGACAAACGCTTAGCCAAACCAACCAAGAGGTAGAAAGTCAGTATCTAAATAAACAAAATCAGCAGCGAAAAGGAAAACAGATCAGCTGACACTGAGGAGTTCAAACAATCACTAAGTGTTGGGAGCCACAGTGAGCATGTCAGTATCCACCATTCCAAGATGGCGCGGACATTGTGTCCTCACACTAGTAAACAATTAACTGCGCAGGTGCAAAGGCAGAAAGCCCGCCAAAGTCACTGGCCAATCCCGAGGCGTAATATTGGGTGATGAGTGAACAGCCAATCAGAAGTGAACACGTCACTCTAGGGTGTATTTAAGCTGTGCCTCTTCCTGTCTTTGCCCCTTCCTCAGTCTTTCACGTCTGCTGATACAGATTAAAGCCTAGCTGTGGTGATACCCGAATTCTGCCTCTCGTGTCTCTCTTCCACGGGCGAAAGGGGACACGGGAGGTGCGCGGAACAACTAAGTCTTACTTCAAAAGCCTGTACTCTACAAAATTGGAAAATATTAATGAAATGGAGCACACATTGATAAATGGAATCAAATTTAAGACCCAGAAATAAATTTACAGACCTATGGACACTTGATATTTGATAAAGAAAACAAAACCATAGAAGGGAAAAATGAAAGCATCTTCAACAGATGGAACCAGACTAACTGGATGACTACCTGTAGAATAATAAAATTTGATCCCATACTTACCACCCTACATAAAACACAAGTCCAAGTAGGTCAAGGACCTTAGCATAAAAACTGGATACACTAATTCTCAAAAAAAAAGGTGGAAAATACCCTTGAATGCATTAGTACAGGAAACAATTTTCTGAACAGAACGCCGATGTTTCAGGCTCTAAGACCAACAATTAATAACTTGGTCTTCATGAAGACAATGAACACTGTCAATAGGACAAATTGGCAGCCTACATATTGGGACATGATCTTCACCAACCTTATATCTGACACAGGGCTAATATCTAAACTTAACATAGAACTCAAGAAGTAAGACACCAACAACCCAAATAACCTAATTAAAAACAGGGTGCAGAACTAAACAGAAAATTTTTAATCAGAGGAATCCCAAATGACTAAGAAGCACTTAAAGAAATGTTCAAAGTACTTAGTCATCAGGGAAATGCAAATCAGAACATCTCTGAGATTCCATTTTCTACACATCAGAAGGAGGGACAGATTTGGAGCAGGGCAAGCACTTCTTCATTGCTGGTGGGAGTGCAACCTTGTACAAAAACTTTGGAAATCAATTTGACAGCTTCTCAGAAAACTGGAACTGGATTTACCTCACAATCCAGCTATAATGCTCCTGGGCATATAACCAAAAGATACTCCACCATACCACAAAAATCCTTGTTCCACTGTATTCATAACAAATATATTCATAATAGCCAGGAACTGGAAAAAAACCTAGATTGCCCTCAACTGAAGAATAGATAAAGAAAATGTCTATATCTACACAATGGAATACTATTCAGCCATTACAGTCCAAGACATTATGAATTTTGGAGGCAAATAGATGGAGCTTGAAAATATTATCCTGAAGGAGGTAAAGCCAGTCACTAAAGGAAATGCATGGTATGCACTCACTTGTAAGCTGATATTAGCCATTAAATTTAGGTACCATGTTACACTCCACAAATCCAAACAAGTTAAACAAGAAGGACCAAGCAAGGAAGCTTGAATCTGACTTAGAAGGGGATGGGAACTACACATGAAGATCAACAGAGCAAACTAACCTGGAACCTTGGGGGGTTCTTATAGTCTAAACAACTAACCAAAGAATATACATGAGGTTGATCTAGGGCTCCCATCACATATGTAGCATACATGGAGCGTGACCTTTACATTGGTCTTGAACAACTGGAGTGGGAGCTATCACAAAAGCTGATGCCTGTATATGAGATTTGTTCTTCTAGCTGTGCTACCTTGGCTGTCCTGAATGAGCTAGGAAGCACAGAACCTCAAAGATATTTGAAGTGTTAGGGTGGGAGGATACCTGGTAAGTGGTTGAAGCCTAGTCACTCATAGGAGAATGTGAGAGGAGACAGAGGATGGATTATGAGAACAGGTGAGTGGGAAAGGCCAGTATGCAGGATAAAAAGTGAATAAGTAAAAAAATTAAATAAATTTAAAAAGAATAAATTTAATTTGTTACTTTCATTTCACATGTATTTTTTACTAGGAAACTGTATTAAAAGTGTAGACTTTTAAAGTAATAAAATTTTATTATTTTTATTATTTTTATTATCTTATAGGATTTATTGCCTATTAATTATGTATAAATGTGTGTCAGTTTCTGGGTATATGCACATAACTTTTCTATGCCTGGAATTGGAAGAGGTACTTCATTCTCCTAGAGATGCAGATACAGGTAGTTATGAGTTGTCTGTTCAGGATGCAACCAAACATAGGTCATCTGTAAATGGAGTATGGGATCTTAAACATTAATCAAGGTTCTACCCACTGGAACATAAAAACACTGTAGTACTTCCAAAATTTAGACTTGTTTTACAATATAATATTAACATGAGAACTACAGGATAAATAAATCAATGGTTCTATTAACAGAGGTGTATTTGTGTGTCTAGTAAACAAGGAGTGCACTCATGATGACTAATTTTCTTCTTAACTTGAAATACCTGGAAATAAAGAACTTTGGTAGAAGAACTACTTCCATAAGACAAATTTGTATTTAAGTTTTTGGGCCATTTCTTGATTGGTAATTGATACACAGCGGTCCGCTATACTGTGTTCATTACCACCCTTAGTCAGATGGTCCTGGATTGTACATGAAAGCAAGTGAAAATTCATAGGTAGCATACCAGGATGTAGCATTCCTCTGTGGTTTGTGGCTCAGTTAATTCCAAAAGGTTCCTGCCTTGAGTTTGTGGCCTAAACTTCCCTTTATGATAGACTGCTCAAGATGTGAAATCCAAGGAAATTCTTTCATCTTCTAGATATCCTTGTTCATCACATTTTATCACAAAATGATAAGAAAATGCAAGAAAAAGACCACCTTTATCTTTATTTCAAAATATTCTGAAAGATTTTTAATCATTTTAGTGAGCAGAGAATTACTTTTAAATTATATCTCTATAAATATAGTTTTTAAAGGCATGAATAATTTTAGTATGAAAATAGTAACACAAGATTGATACCAAAAGCAAAGTCTCATGCAAGTAATTTATATATATGTATACTTTGTTCCAACTATATTATATATTCCCTAAAAGACATGCATGATAAGTTCCCTAAAATGTATAATGTAATAAAGTCTCATTATGATTGATAAGAGTACAGCTATCCTCCTGCACATAAACCACTTCAAAAGGTAAATTATAAGGTTTCAACATAAGTTAAATAAGACTTGAAGGAAAATTATAGGATGTTAAGAGACACCATGTGAAAACTACACATCCGAAAATTTGAGACAAGAACCAAATATTTTGCAAAATTTTTTTTCTAGTCAAGTCATCTCACTCAGTCTTTTCCAAAACAGTAAAACATATTATAATTTTAATTTTCTTCATTTTCTTTCCTAGGCAACACTTGAGGATAACTGTGTACACTGGTACAATAAAATGCCTTGTTGTGATTCTAACCAAGCAAGTGAAATATCTGTATGACAAGAACTTCAAGTCTCTGAAGAAAGAACTCAAAGATCTCAGAAAATGGAAAGATCTCCCATGTTCATGGATTGGCAGGATTAATATAGTAAAAGTGGTCATCTTGCACAAACCAATCTTCAGATTCAATGCAATTCCCATCAAAATTCCAACTCAATTCTTCATAGAGTTAGAAAGAAAAATTTGCATCCCCATCACAATTCCCACTCAGTTCTTCGTAGAATCAGGAAAAGCAATTTGCGAATTTATTCGGAATAACCAAAAACTCAGAATAGCAAAAACTATTCTCAACAATAAAATAACCTCTGGGGAAATTACCATCCCTGAACTCAAGCTGTATTACAGAGCCATAGTGATAAATCTGTATGGTATTGGTACAGAGAAAGGCAGGGAAATAAGTGGAATAGAACTGAAGACTCAGAAATGAACCCACATACCTATGGTCACTTCATCTTTGACAAAGGAGCTAAAACCACCCAGTAGAAAAAGGACAGCATTTTCAGCAAATGGCTGGTTCAACTGGTGTTCAGCATTTAGAAGGATGCAAATTGATCCAGTCTTATTTCCTTGTACAAAGCTCAAGTTCAAATGGATAAAGATCTCCACATTAAACCAGATACACTGAAACTAATAGAAGAGAAAATGGGAAAGAGCCTCAAATACATGGAAACAGGGGAAAATTTCCTGAACAAAACACCAATGGCTAATGCTCTAAGATTAACAGTAAACAATAACAATAAACAAATGGGACCTCAAAAAATGAAAATTTTCTGTAAGGCAAAGGACACTGTCAGTAGCACAAAACAGCAATCAACAATTTGGAAAAAGATCATTTCCAATCCTACATCTGATAGAGGGGTATTATCCAATATATACAAAGTATTCAAGAAGTTAGACTCCAGAGAACAAAATAACCCTATTAAAAATGGGGTACAAAACTAAAGTATGCTGAACTGAGGAATATCATATTGCCAAGAAGCACCTAAAGAAATGTTCAATACCCTTAGTCATCAGGGTAATGCAATTCAAAACAATCCTGAGACCCCACATTACACCAGTCCAAAAATGGCTAAGACCAAAAACTCAGGTGACAGCAGATGTTGGTGAGGATGTGGAGAAAGAGAAATACTCCTCCCTTTTTGGTAGGATTGCAAGCTGGTACAACCATTCTGGAAATTAGTCTGTAGGTTCCTCAGAAAATTGGACAGAGTAGTACCTGAGGATGCAGCTATACCACTCCTGGGCATATACCCAAAAGATGCTCCAACATATAACAAGGACACATATTTCACTATGTTCACAGTAACTTTATTTATAATAACCAGAGACTGGAAAGAACCCAGATGACCTTCAACAGAGGAATGGATACAGAAAATATGGCATATTTACACAATGCAGTACTACTTAGCTATTATAAAAAATGAATTTATGAAATTCTTAGGCAAATGGATGGAACTAGAAAATATCATCCTGAGTGAGGTAACCTAATCACAAAAGAACACACATGCACGCGTTGATAAGTGGATATTAGCTTCAAGCTCAAAATACCCAAGATACAATTCACAGACCACATGAAGCTCAAGAAGGAAGACCAAAGTGTGGATGCTTCAGTCCTTCTTAGAAGGGGGAACAAAATACTCACAGGAGCAAAAACAGAGACAAAATGTGAAGCAGAGACTGACGTAAAGTCAATCCAGAGATTGCCCCACTGGGAATCAATCCCAAGTACAGTCACCAAATCCAGACACTATTGTGGATGCCAAGAAATGCTTGCTGACAAGAACAGATATAGCTGTCTCCTGAGAGTTTCTGCCAGAGCCTGACAAATAAAGAGGTGGATGCTCACAGCCAACCATTGGACTGATCACAGGGTCCCCAATGGAGGAGTAAGTGAAAGGACTGAAGGAGCTGAAGGGTTTTGAAACCCCATAGGAAGAAAAACAATATCAACCAACCAGACCCCCCCCCCCCCGAGCTTCCAGGGACTAAACTACCAAACAAGGACTATACATGGAGGGACCCATGGCTTCATCTGCCAGTGTTGCAGAGGATGGTCTTGTTGGACATCAATGGGAGAAGAGGTCCTTGGTCCTGTAAAGGCTCGATGCCCCAGTGGAGGGGAATGCCGGGGCAGGGAGGCAGGAATGAGTGGGTGCGTGGGAGAACATCCTCATAGAAGCAGAAGGAGGGGAGTGAGATAGGGAGTTTTGGTGGGAGGCAAAGCTGGAAAGGCAATATTTGAAAAGTAAATGAACAATTATCAAATAAAAACATTTTTCAGAAAATCAAATGATACTTTTAACTGATATAACCAATATCATCAGTTCCTATGTTACTCACCAAAGCCGAAATATTTTTATTATCAAATATTCTTGCATTAGATGGCCTGTATTTTATGAACTGATCACTAGCCTTAGAGAAAAGCCTTGGTTGAGTATAAATTCAATATAAATCCTTCTTTGTAAGCATAATAAACATTCAAATTTCACAGAAATATAGGGATTATGTGATAGAATATTTCAGAGTCTGTATGTAAGTTCTAAAGCATTCACTCTTTTCCACACAAAGAAAATAATGTAAATTATTTTATCTAATCTTTGTTGACTTATCTAATTTTTTAATAAAAGAATATACATGGAATAGCAAAGTATCTTAACATATTATTATTAAATATTATTGTATGAATTCAATTATGACACATGATTTATTAAATGTGGAGTTTCTAAACCCACAATGACATTTTACTTCTAGTGTAATTTATGAGCACTAATATCACTTTTCATACCATGTGAGTTGACAGTCTATTAATTTAGATAACAAACCATTATGTATTTTCCATTTTTTAATCAACCTTACATGTGTGCTTCATGAACCTTGTATAACTTAGTTAATGGTCAAGTTATACATTCACAACTTATAAATTATTAACAAACATTGACTTACTTAAAACCTAGTTTTATTTCTTTGCCAAATATTTTAATCTGCCTTTTCTAGAAAGATTCTAAACTTTTAAATAGAAATTTCTTTTGAGACTGGACTATTTCCTCTGCATAAATTTCATAGCTGTTAACTTAGTGTATTTATGTGACTCCTAACAGTAGGAGTATGGTACCTATGATTCTTTCACAACCCATTGGACCCTTTTCCTTCTACTACATTGCTTTACCAGCTCTGAAATGAGGTTTGTCCCTAGACTTTTCTAACTTTGTTTGTGCCATGATTACTTGAGATCCCTGAGAGGCCTGTTTTTTTTTTTTTTTGTTTGTTTGTTTTTTGTTTTTCCTGAAGGCAAAAGGAGAAAAAAAATGGAGAGAAGAATGAAGAAAGAGTGGATCTAGGAAAGAGGGAAGGTAGGATGGGAACTGGGAGGAGAGGAGAGAAGGAAAACTTCAGTCAGGATGTATTATATAAGAGAATACATTTTTTAAAAAGAAAGAAATGTCTTTTGGCCACTCAAGTACTACTCAAGGGAAAAGTTCCATGTAAACCTCTCACTCAGCAAAGAGATTATAGTGTAATTCATTACAAAAAAATGAATGCACAAAGAGTTAGCAGGATAATGTGTTAGCTTTTAAAAAATAAGCTCACATTCTAAAATACTTTAGAAATAATATTAAGGCCATATCATCAGTTTATTCATTGCTCAGTATCAGTTGTAGCTCCTGAGACAAATTTCATAAAATTTATTCTTCACTTTTCTTGAGTCCTACACAGGCATGTATATATATATATATATATATATATATATATATATATATATATATATCCTCATACTCGAGGTGTTTATTTTTTTTAAAAAAAACTATGGCTATGGCATTTTCACCTGATACACACTTAACAAAATAAAAAGAATTTTATATGGACCCTTCATTTAAATTGGACAAGTAAAGAAATGCCATATCTGTGAAAGCTTTTTGAAGGCTCTCAGGAAAATTTATGAGTTTTCTAAGTTCAGGAATTAGGTCTGTCTTGATTAACTTGACCAATGTAGAAGTGTTCATAAAATAAAAGTGCCATAAGTTCATTATCATGTGAATGAACTAATGAAGAATAGTGCAAATAAAATCTTTCTACAATTGAATATTTATACCTCAGTATTTCAAATAAGAGTTGCTAAATTCTGTCATTTGTGTTTATGGGAGTTCTCAGTCTGTGCTCTGCAATTAGGAGAAAACTAGTATTAGTTTTTCCATGTACTGTTACATTTTCCATCACCATTACAGAAGATGAAATATTCAAATTTGTAACAATGACATAAAATAATGAATTTCAACATGTCTCTGTATTTTATTACAGTATTTAATAATTATGTTTTATATATTGCCTATTTTATACCAATTTTGTGAATATAAATTGTTTCAATTTTTGGAGAATTGGTTTATATATTATAAAGAAATGAATATATATATATATATATATATATATATATATATACACATTTTCACATAGAATATTTAAATGATGCAAACATATCTGAATAAAGTTATTCAATTTTGATTACTAGTAGACAGTTATAGACAAATCCCAACTTAATCTTTTAGATTCTAGATAAAAATTTGTAGTAAAATCAGATATCCTGTAGGTATTTAAAGAAATTACTTGACTATCCTAACATTGTTCTAGTTTTACTTTTGTTGCTATGATAAAATACACTGAAAGTATATAGAAGATTTATGTTAGCTCAAAATTTTAAGTTGTCATCCATCAGAACAGGCAAGTCAATACAATATGATATTGAGACACCCAATCATAAAATATCTACAATAAAAAAACTCAGAAAATGAAAGCATGCATGTTTCTTCTAGCTTGTATCCTTCTTACAGAGGCTGGGATCTTCTGTTTAAGGAATAGACTGGGTGCTCACACTGGGGTGATTTCCACCACAATTATTATAATCAAAACAGTCTTCCAGAGATATGCTTATAGTTTAACCTGATAAGAAAATCCTTTTTGGAGAATCTCTTTCCTAGTAATTTTAATTTGTACAAATTTTAATACTAAGACTAATTGTCAAAAACCTTACTAGAGATTTCAAACATCTCAGGACATGAAGAAACCACTTGACAGAACAGATTGTAATCTCATTGTATTTTCTCTATAGATACAACACTGTGCTTATACAGTCATTTATATTCTAGCAATATAAATATTTCATTTATATTCTTGAAGAAGTACTATCAATAAGAATACTCTATGCAGGAGTTTAGAGTAGGAAAAAATGAAAAATAAACACAGCATATACTTCCTGTTTCCCACTTTCAGATACTAATGTCATTCAATGTTGTATTTGTTAGTATATATCAAGTAGTCTTTATAAGACACACCAGGGTTTAATGATGTGCAATTAATCCAAAAACAATAAGTTGTAATTAAGGAAAGAGTAATTTTTTGAATTACTCCTTATATTCTAACTAAATAGTTTGAAAAGTTTTTTTTTTTAATAATTATCATGTATCCATTTGGCACTGAAATCATTATCTACAGAAAAACTTACATTAAACAAATTTTAGCTAGCTCACAGGGACTGATGCTGCTCAAAGTTTCCAAATATGTCAGTAAGTGTTAACTTTCTCTCTCTCTCTCTCTCTCTCTCTCTCTCTCTCTCTCTCTCTCTCTCTCTCTCATATATGTATATACTTAACTTGCTCTCAAAATTGTCTACATCTGCTATTTCAATTTTTGGTGAAGGAAATGATTTTAGGGAGTTTTATAACCCTACAGTGCTGAACACAGTGATCCAGTTAAGTACTAACATGAGATGTTTGAAATGTATATGGTGGCAGTATAAGGAACTATAGTTTCATCTTGAATAATTCATAATTTCAGATAATAGAGATAATTTTATCTTAAAAGCTTAAATGGATCTCTATTTTTATTATGCTTTACTATCATTGGCTTTGAAATATTTAGTGCTACTTATAACAATAAGAAAGATTAAAATTACCCCTAATTCCCACTGAACCTTTCCAACATTCAAGAGAATCAAAAGGTGTATATTCTGCAATTTCTTGAAATGTATAAAACCAGATTACTTATTTGATTAAAAGATGACAGATGTTAAATGTTTTAGTTTGCCAAGTAATTTCACAAATTTGACCATATGTGAAAAATCATTTGGGGATCAAGAGAACAAAATTATGTTTAATGAATTTTAAAGTTCCATATCGAATAGCTTTAATGCAAAAGGATAAAAATCCACTGGTTGTATTATCTAAAAGTCTGTGGTTTTAGTTGGAATCATATAAATGATTTATGTTTTAATAAGCATGCCTAGTCAAAAACTACTGGTATGAATAAGAATTAACATCATAATAAAGTAAAAGTCAGGATTTTCCTAAACGTTTTTACTTAAATATAGGAAAGAAATGGGATGTGAGAAAGGCTTAGTAGAAACATGAGTTTAATTAATTGGAAAGTAGTTCAAAATACTGCAAACACTGTCTTCACTCATCAGAAAAGAGATCATAAAAATGAGCAGTGATGATGAGAAGAAAGGCAAATTTGAGTCCTGATTAGTCACTTAATAAATATATTTAATATATTAAATGACATTCATGATGTGGGATAGATGCCAGTATCTAAGTGAGATAGATGACAAAAAAAAAAAAAAAAAAAAAAAAAAAAAAAAAAAAAAAACAGACATAGAAATAACCAGAAGAAGGTAACTATGAAATATTATGTTTCATAAGAGAGAAGCCTTGAGATGTCAGGCCACTGTGCATTGTTCCTACTGGGAGGACTTCACTGGGGCTGGAAGCCTGAAGCCAGAGAAACAACTCTTTGGAGCACAGCTGCAAATCAGGATATCAGTATCCTAAGGAAGCACACAGGGGACCTACCCATTTTTCTGGCTATAGGTGAGTGGAAGGAGGGATAAAACTGTGTGGTCACTAAGAGTCACATGTTATATGAATAAAATTTCTTAGTAATCTTCATCTCCACGGCAATGGCACCTAGAAAAGATAGTTTTGTGTGTGTGTGTGTGTGTGTGTGTGTGTGTGTGTATTGCTCTTCATCTGTTTTTGTTAAGAACAGTCAATGTTAAGCTTACTTTGCACAAGCATACTTAAAATAATTTAGAATATGTCAGAGAATAGATTTGCTGATGAATTAGAACTGAGAAGAAATTGATTATTGGAACCATAACATACAATCAATTAACTGAAGGAAATTAACTTTAAATAGGATTGTTTTCCTAAAGAGTTTAAACAAAACTTAACATTGCAAAAACCACCACAAAAGGAAGCATTAAGCAAAGGCATGCTAGATAACAATGGGAAAGAGAGTAAGTTTTATAATTTGTTATGAAAATAGAAGAGACATTCATCATAGAAAACAGAGCCTAGGTATAGAACAAGGGGGAAAAGAATTATTCACATATTATCTTTTTTGTGTGCATGAATTTTTAATTTTATATGAGGACCATGTTCTTTCCACTTCTCTACCCTTTCTGAAGCGCATGCTTAGTTTGTCTATTCTCACATAGTTTCCTGGTTTCCCTCTCCCCTCCCCCTGCTTCTATAAGTTTGCTCACCCATCCACCCACCCACTTCCTTCTTCTCACTCTGGTATTCCCCTTCACTGGAGTATTGAGCCGTCAAAAGGACCAAGGGCTTCTCCTCCCACGATGCCCTACAAGGCCTTACATCAGGACCACAGTTTCCTGGTTTCCCTTCCTTTCTCTCTTTCCAGGCCTCCCCCCTCATCTGCCCTCCACAAATTCACTTCTTACTTTCTCTTCAAACAGTCTTGACGTATCAAGTTGGAGTTAGACTGGGTGCATCTTGTACTCTTGAGGCTAGAAGAGGTTGTGAGACTTCTAACGGCAGGAACAAGTACTGTCTCTGACTTTGTTTCCTGTCTTTTGGTCTTTTTCCCCTATATATTGTCTTGATGCCTTCTTACCTACAGTTTTCATAAATCTTGTTAGGAACTCTGTGGTTTATCAATACTGGAACCTCACTGGGACTCCTCTCTGATTGCCTGTTGTTGCCCTGTGTCATGGAGATCCCATAGTTTTGGGTCTGTAGAATGGCTCCTTCACACACTTCAGCAGTTCATTGATAGGGTTAATGTTTGGATGGTTAATTAAATCCTGAATCTGGGTGTGAGAGGTATCTGAGCTGGTCAGCCCACTAACTTTTCTATTCTCAGGCCTTGTACCAGACCAAGGAGTCATCAAAATATACAGTTGCAAACAAAAAAGTGTGGACAAAAGGGTATATTGTGGGAAACATTGTGACAGATTCCACAAAACGATTTTTCTCTCTGATGAGGAAAGGTTACAAGGGTGGAGGGGAGGTATGAGGAAAAGAGGAGATGATTAGGACTGGGGTACATGATGTGAAATACACAAAGAACCAATAAAAAATAAAAGGTTTTTAAAATTGAGTTCTTCAGTCTTACCTCCCTATCATCTGAATGTCCAGTCTTAACAGTGACCCACATGGGCTTTCCATTTCCTAGTTAGGGGTCATGTGATTAAATTAGCACTCAACAGAAGTATTTACCAATCATGTATTTGTTATCTAATAACAATGTTTAATGAGAAATCATGATTAAAGTCTCTCCTAAATTAATTCAGACTCTCAGTGGATAGCTATTCTTAATGTCCTGATTTATTTTTACCATAGTTTGTAGGAGTACTTAATGTTAATCATGAAACTATGAAAATGGAAATTCAAATGTCTTGTAACATAAAATTATAAATCATTACTTTAAGTGGACAAGATGAGTCATGAATATAAACTTGACATAAAGTAACTTTCCTGGATATATACTTTTATACTTTTAGGTATTTTTTCTTAACTAATTATTATTTTGTCTCATAACTAAATGTGAGCTGAAAAGTCTGCATAAAAACACCAACCAATGTGGTTTTACTCAGCAGAATTATTTTTGTTCTGGCAATGTGTTTAAACTTTTTGTGCTAGACAAATGCAATAACAACCCAGGATCTTTATCTAAGGGAAGGATTAAAAATAACAGTAAGAATTTAAAGATTCTACTCACAACAAACTTGTGGTCTGACAAGTTTTTGTGTCAAAAAATACAACTTTGAAATAAGTGTGAAAAAAATTAGGGAGCTTCCTCCAGTGTCAGAAAATGAAAGACTTCTTAGCATAATCAATGGTATGTAATGAGTGGTGATAAAGATACTGAAAAACAGGAATACGAAGTATATGTTTTTTTTGAGGTAGGGGATTGTCTATTATTTATTAACAAATGGTTTTTATGTGCCTCTTGAATTATAGGCATTCATATCAGAATTGGAAATGTGGTAGTTCAAAAGCCAAGGTGGTATATATTCCTGGAAGGATTATAAAAATTGGAAGATAAAAATGAAAATATAATAAAAAGATGGAGAATTATCGAATAAAGATGAGATCTATGTTTTCAGATTTGGTGTGTAGGAAGTGATGTTTTCAACTGGAAATGCCAATTTTAAAATAGATTTTCAAGAGAATCAAATGAGACATGCTCATTTGTATGAATAGTATGGAAAACTAGGAAAATACACTGAGCATATATCTCACTATTAATTACAAATCTGTGCTCAGTAGATGTTAAAATTAGTTGATGAATTGCTCTAGAGAGATGAATATTTGCATGTATGTATACATGAGACTCAATAAAGAAAAAAAATATTATAGCAAATGGAATGAATAGTTTCTACATCTCCAAATCCTTGTGTTTATGAAGCAAAACAATTTATTTATTTATATTGCAGAGCTGATAAAAAATGACCTTGCCTATGTAATTCATGTTTAACTCTGATGATATATCTTCTGATTAGATCATTGGAAACCAATGAACTGATACTTTGCACATGCCATATCTGTAGATATGTTGTTAATGCCAATGCTGGAACCAATTGATTCAGAGTATAGAATATTTGTAGCATGATAGACATCAAATCGAAGATGCAACCTTGGAAATTCTAATCCTAGATCTTTCAGTTTTGATACTATAGATTATATTGAAAAACACAAAATACGAGAAATGAGAATTGATCATATTTTTTTTTTCAGAATTGAAACCAACTAAAACTTTTACCACAAATATTTTAGTTGGTTAGCTGATTAAAACTTGATAAGTTTTATCACAGAAAATCAATTTTAAATAAACATTCTTGAAATAAATAAATGAGTTATAATTATACAAGAATGTGGAATGACAAGAATATTTCACTTCTGAAAAGATGTTGCAGCCTGTTAATTTCGTACATTAGAATAGCTCAATTGGTGGAAACAGACACATAGGATTGGGTTGAACATTGTTTTTTAATAGGCGAGAGTAAACGAAATCTCATAATCATAGTGTAGATTTATGTGTATATAGTGAAAATCCCTTAATGGTAGTAGGCAGAAAGTGGATAAGTATAGATACAAATAAGATAAATGGGACTAAGATAGGATGATGAGACAATTTCATTGCCATTATTTCTGATTTCTCAGAAAAATAGGAAGCAACATGATAAAATACAAGAAATGAAGAGAAACTTTGTATATTATTACAACTGTAAGAAAAAATATTTACTTGAGAAAAGGAACAAAGACAGAGCCTAAAGAAATGGATTGTATCTGGTTTAGCTGTGACTTTGTTGCAACCTCAGTCAAGAAAGTCAGAGATTTCCTGAGGACCGAATATTTTTTCTTTTTTTTTTTTATCTTTTTATATTGGATATTATATTTACATTTCAGATTTTATCCCCTTACCCCATTCCCCTTTCCCCCCCACCCCCCACCCAGGAACTCCCTATCCCATCCCCCCTCCTCCTGCTTCTATGAGGATGTGCAACTCAACTATCCCCCCACTCCCACCTCCCCACCCGCGAATTTCCCCACACTCTAGTCTTCCAGTCTTCATGGGACCAAGGATCTCTTCTCACACCTATGCCTGACAAGGCCATCCTCCCCTACATATACAGCTGGAGTCATGGGTCCCTCCCTATGTGCTCCCAGACTGGTGGTTTAGACCCTGGGGAGCTCTGGTTGGTTGTTATTGCTGCTCTCCTCATGGGTTCACAAATACTTTCAGCTCCTTCAGTCTTCCCTCTAACTCCTCCATTGGGAACCCCTTGATCAGTTCAATGGTTAGCTGTGAGTGTCCGCCTCTGAATATGTCAGACTCTGGCAGACCTCTAAGGAGACAGCCATATCAGCCTCCTGTCAGCATGCACTTCCTGACATCCATATCAGCATCTGTCTTTGGTGACTGAACATGGGATGAATACCCAGGTGGAATGGTCTCTAGATGACCTCTCCTTCAGTTTCTGTCCCACACTTTGCCTCCATATTTGCTCCCTTGGGTATTTTGTTACTCCTTCTGAGAAGGATGGAAGCACCCACACTTGGTCTTCCTTCTTCATGAGCTTCATGTGGTCTGTGAGTTGAATCTTGGCTACTTCAAGCTTTTGGGCCAATATCTACTTATCAGTAAGTGAATACCATGTGTGTTCTTTTGTGGTTAGGTTACCTCACTCAGGATGATATTTTCTAGTTCCATCCATTTACCTAAGAATTTCTCGAATTCATTATTTTTAATAGCTGAGTAATCCTCTATTGTGTAAATGTACCACATTTTTGTATCCATTCCTCTGTTGAAGGACATCTGGGTTCTTTCCAGCTTCTGGCTATTATAAATAAGGCTGCTATGAACACAGTGGAGCATATGTCCTTGTTATATGTTGGAGCATCTTCTGGGTATATGCCCAGGATTGGTATAGCTGGGTCTTCAGGTAATGCTATATCCAATTTTCTGAGGAACCGCCAGACAGATTTCCAGAGTGGTTGTACCATCTTACAATCCCACCAACAATGGAGGAGTGTTCCTCTTTCTCTACATCCTTGCCAGCATCTACTATTATCTGAGTTTTTTATCTTAACCATTCTGACTGGTGTGAGGTGGAATCTCAGGGTTGTTTTGATTTGCATTTTCCTGATGACTAAGAATGTTGAACATTGCTTAAGGTGTTTCTTGGCCATTTGAGTTTCTTCACTGGGGTCCAGCCACGGGGAACCGTGGAGAAGGTCTTGATAATTGAGCCATTGTCTAATTTCCCTTGAAGGACTTTTCTACATTCCCACTAAGGAGGCCTGCCAACTCAAACAAGCTAGCTGACCCAGCCGAGCGAGTCCCAGTAACCAAGCGTCTCCCAACCCGGGCGCCACTGGAGTGTCTCTCTCTCTCTCTCTCTCTCTCTCTCTCTCTCTCTCTCTCTCTCTCTCTCTCTCTCTCTCTCTCTCTCTCTCTCATTCCTCTCGGCTGCAGGCCGGTCCAGCCTAACATCCCTCGTGTTTTGGTTCTTCCACTGCTATTAGTGGTATCTGGGGCCCAAAGACAGAGACCATAGGTCTCCTGGTCAGCTGTTTCACCCCAGATAGAACCCCATTCAGGGGTTCATTTATATTATATTTAAAATTGAAGTAAAGTGTTCTAGCTTATGAAATAATTAAATCAAGGAAAATTAAGATTTATATAATTAAAAGATTACAGATTTGTCACTCTGGTCCATATTAAAAAAAAAAAAAAAAAAAAAAAAAAAACAAACAAACAAAAAACACAGCAGCTAGTGGGCCAGCTAGGTGTTTAACATACCCAGTGATCCAAGAATATCAACAGCTATAAAAAAATAAAAGGTTATCCTGGAGAAGATAAGCAAATCAGGCCTCCGTTGTTCAGAACTAGTATTTTAAAATTAGAATAAGGGTTTACCTCCTAACTTAATGATTCTAAGAAAAATGTGGTTGTGGATACTATTTCTGAAACTGGAAAGGTGGCTTATTAGACACAATCCATGATTACATTTTAGTCTGTGTCAGGAAGACTTTTGTATTGCCAAGGCCATCTTTTATATAAACATGTTGAATGTGAAATGTGTAAGGTTTCCTTGTACATTTGTTGAGCTTTTGGTGACTTACATCCTTGCCTGACATTCTTATATATGAATAGATTCAGGGACAGATGTTATAGTTTTTATTTTATAGCATCATTGTAAAGAACTCAGTGTGAACATGGTCAAAATAGGTACCAGTTGGGGTTATCAACTGTAAACAGTTGTAGTTCACAAAAGAGGAAATGAGTCTGTTTTACTATTTCCTTTTACTTTAGAACACAAAATATGCAGATCCCAAAGTTTTATACCTAAGAAATAAATGTAGATTCATCCTATTTAATAATTTTCTGATTGACAGCCAAGCAAGCTAACCGATTATTTTCTGCATACTGTGTAAAGAAAGAAAATTACAATTCTTCTAGTTTTGCACCCTAATTATCATTGACTATACAGACTATTAAGTATCAGTTGAATATATTATGACTATTTTAACTAATGATACCATATCTTCCCCATATACTATATATTAATTATTACTGATGACCAGAGATCTAAATTAAAAACTATGGTTATCTTTTTGTATTCCCTTATTTAATATTCCTTTCACATTTTCCCTAGCTAGACTGTACTAACTTAAACCTTCTAATTCATCTAATATAATGCTCACATAATTCAAGTTATTATATTTATTGTGTTCTCATAATTTTCTATTATTGGTAATGGGATACTCTTCAATTAGTTATGGAATTTCCAGACCTTCAACACAGACATTTCGTTATTTTCTATTTGAAACTATAACCAATTATCACAATTATCGGTTTACTTTAAGTTCAAGACATATATATATATACATTATTCACAGTATAGATTAATTAGACAAAACCCCACATAAATCCACAAGTCTTTGTTCTTTCTCAAAATGCCAGAAATTAATCTCTTTTGTTCCTCTAGATCCCAATGTCACCTATTTTCCTTGGTCTGTAACTTCTTTTGTCTTCTGCTAAAGTTAATCATGTTTCTTCCTCAAATATTTTTCCCTCTATCCACTTATAACTGTATTCTTTGTATCTTTGTAAATGAATATATAATTAGACCCATCTAAGTAATCACAGATGATTTGTTCTTCACAGTATCTTTAATTTAATCGCATATTTTTTATTTGACAGTTTATTTTTACAGTATAACTAATATATTTACACACCTCACAAATTAGGGTATGAACTTGTTGAAGGAATGTTATTTAACTCACCCCTATATACAGTCTTTTTGTTTCATGACAAGTCTAGTTTTTCTTGATAATTTGAGTCAGTATCATTATGAATAAGAACTCCAAAAATATTTGTCAAATATTGTTAGCTTAAAGTTAAATGTAATTATTAATAAGATAGAGAGTATTCTGAATCTTTGCATTGATAGCTATGGACAAACATTTTCCAGTAGATCACTGTACATTACAATGAAATTAGGGTTTTTATTCTACTTTTACCTCCTAAACTTACATTTTATCATGAGGAAAAAATACTATGTAGTAAATTCTGTTTAATGTTTTTTCCTACAAAAGAATAACTCAACATTATAAATGGCTCTCTTAGAGCTTTGGATGTGTCTACTAGAAAATTAAAAACAAATTTACTGTAAATGTATAAAATAATTTTTGGTGATGTTATTGTCTACTTGAAATGATATCTGACTATTATCCCAGCAGTGTGATGCCTGTGAGATTATTGTTAAATATATTTTTACCAATCTATTGTTAAGCAAAGGCATTTATTTTTATTGATTATTTTATTTATTTACATTTCAAATATTATTCCCTTTACAAGTTCTCTTTTCACAAAACCCCTAATTCCTACCTCCCTGCCTCTATGAGGATGATCTCCCACCTGCCCACCCACTCCTGCCTCAGAACTCTAGCATTCTCCTATGTTTGGTCATCAAGCCTCCACAGGACCAAGTGGATGCCAGATAAGGCATCCTTTGCTACATATCCAGCTGGAGCCATGGGTCCCCCCAATGTGTACTCTTTGGTTGATGTTTTTTTTCCCTGGGAGCTTTGGGGTATCTGGTTGGTTGATACAAAGGCATTTACTAAAATGGAGTTATTAAAGTTTTTGAGGAAATTAAACATCAGAGATTCCCACTGCTTGTATAGAAGGTTATAAATTCTTAAGAACATCATCACACACCAAAATTAGATTAGACACTGTATAGCTTATATTTCTGATCACTAAGGAAGAGGAAGAGGAAGAAGAAGAAGAAGAAGAAGAAGAAGAAGAAGAAGAAGAAGAAGAAGAAGAAGAAGAAGAAGAAGAAGAAGAAGAAGAAGAAACAACCAAAAGAGACCTTTTCTTGTTTCTCTACAGGATCAGATTGTCGGAGCCAGAACAGCTCTCCAGGTTAAGATCCCTATCTAGTACAAGAGGGAGTGGCACTAACTGCCTTAGTATGAAGTCTGAGGCTTTGAGAACTTTATTGGTTTGGAAAAATGTGCTACATTTTGAATCTTTGCTGTCTCCAAAACTAGCAGTATCTAATTACCAGAGTAACACAATTGAGATATTCCCAGCTTTAGAATCTGTTCTGGTAAGAAAGGGAACCCAGATTTGTCCAGTAGTTCAGCAAAGCAGTGACTTTGGTCAGAGCAAATAGTATTGTCAAGTTCATGCACAGGTTTCATCCCTGCTACTTAAATGTCATATCTGTCAGAATTAATAGCAAAGAAAACTAGATCATCTACTTAAAAGGCAGTTGATCTTTCCTTCTTAGAGAATTAAAAGAGAAGCATTCAAACTAAAGAGTCATCTACCTAGCAACATTAACCAACACTGTAATTAAGACATTAATCCAGGGATTTTCTTGCATATTTTCACACTGAGTAGGATTAAGACAGTATAAGAAAAAAATGAATACAATTAAAAAGATTTAAGTGGGAAATTGACTGTCATTATCTTAGCTAGTGGCATTATCATCTTATATAAAGAACACAGATGATAATTTGCTGAGTGACTGTTGAAAATATGTGGAGATGTTTTAAAGAGAGAATTATTTTTATCTGCAATGATTTTCTTAGCTGAAGCAAAGATGCACAATGCTCTAATGAACTCCTTCAATGCCTCTATTTATGGACTTGCAAATTGCTCAGGTTTGTCAGAGTTACATTTGAATATCAAGTTCTCTGTTAATTCTGTGTCTATTAAGGAGGGATGCCAAGCATACTATAAAATCTCATCTTTATTTCATAAGTGTTGCCTTAAAATCCATTAATATCTCAGATTTCTACATGGAAAAGTATCTCCAATTAAAATATTTACATTATAGAAAAAGTATTAAATAAAACAGTAGCTCCTAATTTGGACAAAATAGACTATTCTATCTCTCTCTCTGAATTTCACTTACATATTCTGTGCTTTTCATTGTTTCTTAGGGAATAATATTTATTTATTGCTAACAGATTCCCTCAATAATATGTGTATACTATGCAAAAAATTGATGATTTTTTTTTTTTTTTTTGGTTTTTCAAGACAGGGTTTCTCTTAGTAGCCCTGGCTGTCCTGGAACTCACTCTGTAGATTAGGCTGGCCTCAGTCTCAGAAATCTGCCTGCATCTGCTTCCCAAGTGTTGGAATTAAAGGCGTGCATCACCACTGCCTGGCTAGGAATTGATGATTAATGTGAAGTATTTCATCATGTAAAAATCTCCTATCAATGCTTTTATATGTTACTTTTTCACTCATTAGTTTGAAATAAATAAAGTTATCTTTTTTGGTAGGTGAAATACAAGCTAATAATAGATGTTCAATTCAGAAGTTCATGCTCACTTAAACCTAAGAGTTAGGTTATATAACTATAAGACAATGGATAATTTTATTAAAATAAGCTATATCAATGGTTCAAATAATTTAAACCAATGCTTTTAGAAAGTAATACAGAAGGAAGGAACTGAGGCTTGACATGGGTGTAAAATCACCGCCATGAGATTGTAGCAACTGGTCAGGTGTAATGTCATATGCATTAAAGATGAGCTTGCTAATTTAAAAAGAATTAAGTCACCAGAGATGACTCAGGCTTACTGACTTATGCACAGAAAATGATGCTTGTCATCAAGAAACAGAGAAATAATCAAACATGTTTTGTTCTGCTAAATATGTCATGTGAGGCATTCCATCGTATTGTCAGTAACCTAGTAATAGCTTGTCCTAATGTTTTATAGAAGAGAACAAATGCACAGTGATCTGGGGGAAGAAACAGCAGACACAGCTGACCTAGAATTTGAATTCACATGTCATATAGCTCAGTTCTCTTTGTTGTTTCAGAAATGAATAAAAAGCAAACTGATAAAAATAAAATTATAATAACAAAACAAAATAATTGACCTTGAGCAATCCAAGGACATATAAAACATAAGAGAAGATTATAACAAAGCAATATTTTGTCACCATATCAGACATTTTTCAATCTAGAGTGGCTCTTTCCATAAATTGTTTGATTTCAGCATATTTGCCCTAACATAGGTACCTAAAAATTACCCACACCTTTAAAATTATTGTAAGTGAGAAAGCATTGTACCATAGGTTTGGAAAGTGTAACTTAGATATATGTTGGAGAGCTTAACCAAAAATTCCATTTATAATCTTCTCCAATCCCTGGAAATATTTGGCAGACATACAGACATTCTACATGCACATTTAAAAGTTTTAAAAGAAAAAAATGACTGGTTTTTCAAAGACAACATTCATCCTAAGAATTATTTTTGAAATATTAATTTAAACCCATTTTGCGATAAAAGGGAAATTTTAAGTAAAAACAAAATTCTAAACTCGTAAAGTAACTTAGGGCAATGGTGGCACAAAGGTTGTGAGAGTGACAAACCAGTAACTGGCCTGACTTAAGGCCGACTCCAAAAGACTGAAACCACCCCTGATATTGTTTAATTGACCAATGTTACTAGATAGCTCAAGGACACACAGTAAAAGCAAACAATACCAGTTTGAAAAAAAGAAAATGTGTAGTAATGAAAAGATTCCTAATGACATTCTGTTACATTCAAAGATTAGTTCCTTGATCAGCCACCATCAGTGAAGCGTGCTGCTTTAGTAGTTGGAAGCAAATTAAGAGACTAGTATCCTGACATTACATAGAGAGTGAGACACCTAGGAACACTCATTCCTAAGTGAGATGTCTCCATCGGAATCATCCCCTCAGATGTAAGGGAACCCAACTGAAGAAGCATAGACTGTAAGAGCTATAGCTGTTAGAGGACACCATGAAAACAATGCCCCCTAAATCAACATACAAAGAAACTCATGTGAACTCACTGAGATTAAAGTAGAATATACAGGATTCACACCTGGTCATCTGCATATATATTATGACTCCACCTTATTATTTTTATGGGATCGCTGAATGTACAAATAAGTGTGTCTCTAATCCTTGTGCATTCATTTTGACTCTTTTGCCTTCCTTTTGTCATGTCTAACTCAAATGTGTTAGTTTTTGAGTTAGCTTAGTTTTTAGTTAGTTAGTTAGTTAGTTAGTTAGTTAATGGTTAGTTTTTAATTTATGTTATTATGTTTTATTTTGTTAATTTTATCAACATCTCTTAGATGTCAATTTATTTTCTGAAAAGAGATAGAATTGGAGTAGATCTTAATGGGAGAGTAGGTGGTAAGGACCTGGGAGGAAGAGAGGGGCAGGAAAGGGATAAGGATATATTATGTCAAGAAAAACATCTATTTTCAAGAATAGGAAAAAAATACCTATCTTTCACTGAACTAAAATTTTGCACTGTGATTGTGATTAAGATCAACTTATCAGTTTAAACTTTGTTTACAAATTCTCTTAATCATTAATTAATTGTTAATACTTGCATTTTAACAATCCTTCATAGTATAGAATAAAAAGACACAAATCAGAATTCTAATCCACAAATCAGAATGTGCATAAATACATGCAGACTATCAAAATCTAAAAGGGGCTATATATGAAGTAAAAAAAAAAAAAAAAAAGCACATGTAACATTTATACTTTCTATTAAAATAACATTCTGAAAGCCAGCAAGATGGCTTAGGCAGTCTAGGCACTTGCCGCCAAGCCTAAGGACTTTAGACTAATACTGGAAACCAAAATGGAAGAAAAATGTTAGTGACTTTTTACATTTATCTGGTCTCCACATATTCACGTCATAAGCGCCTCCTTCTCCACATTTCCATGCAGATCAATGCAAAAATAAGACAGAGAGTATAATTTCATGTTTTAGTCAACTTACAGTTGCACAGTCAGAATATTCAGTCTATTACTACACGTTACACTTCTATTTTTGAAAATTACATATAGTTTTAATGCATGATTTCTGTTCAGTTATTCTGAGTATGACAATCCCATAAAAGAGTCTATTTTAACTTTTTATTTAAAGAAAATCAAACTCAATAATGCCTGAACTTATAAGAATTATCACTCAGTTGGGTATTTGCTCGTGTCTCATTTTCTGTTTCAAAATGACAAAACATTCTCAGTAGCTTTTAAATACCGTGGTTTCTGTGATTGTTTGTAGAATTTTAATTATGTTTCCAACATTCATACTTTAATCTGGGTGTGGTAATGTTTAACCTTTCACAATAAGGGAAGCCCTAAAATTCCTTCTTTGTTAGGGTCATGGTAGGACAGTTTTCATCTCTCAGTAAGTTGAAGCCTGCACATTAAGGGAGAACATAGCGTTCTGAAATTGAAAATGCTCAAAGGAAACTCCATAAGAATGTTACTCAATAGTGAATAACCCCAGCACACATAGATCTTCCAGATCAATAGACTAGGTTAATACGTTCTACAATCCTCCATAAGGTCTTTGGTTTGCAACTCCCAGCCTATCACATTTCTCAGATCTGCTCGAGTGACATGTTTAAATTACTCACAAAACTGAAAATGTTTTTACATGCAAATTGATCATTGCAATTTTTCCTTTTATTGATAACCTGGTATAAATGGAATAATTGTTATTAAAGATGTAATGTACACCCTTCTTTCTGGAGGATTCTCTGACCAAACTGAATAAATAAGTAAAAATAAGAAAAACATAGAGGACACAAGACATTGTATCTTACTCAGGAGGATGTCAAAGAATTTTTTGGCATGTTGCTAAAAATAAAGAGGAAACCTGCGACCAGACAGCATAGCTAGGAAGCAAATCATCCAGGCAAGGTTACTGAGGGCGCCAGGAGAGGCTACTCAGAAACACAGGTGCATGTAAGATGTGAGACACAAGCAGAAATAAAAGAGGTTCTAAAAACATTATGTAAAATTTATTTCAACAAAGAGAAGGTTGGTATAGTATAAATATAATTCATGAGGCTCAGCCATAGACTACAGGTACAGTCACAATGACCAAGATACAAGGGCCTGAAGCTTAAGACAATAAAATAAACAAATGTTTATACCATTCTGGAAGGCTAAGGTTAGGGAAAAAGGAAAAGAGTGAATGAGTGAGAGAAAGAGAGAAAGAGGGAGAGAGAATGAGAGAAAACTACTGTGCACTATTTCTATTTTTAATTTTATCAATATCCTAAATCATTACATGCTTAATATTGTAGTGTGAATTGTAGGCTTATCATCATGACTGCTGGATCTGAAGTCACAATACCAAAATAATCTTGAATTGTAATATCACTACAAAATCTAGATTTAAATATATTGATTAACTATATTATTTACATGTTTAAATGAAGGACATGACATAGCAATCAGGAGAAACAATGTCTTAAAAGTGATTACCTTTGCACATAAGGAAGGTATCATTACACTTTGGATTCAGAATCTGTGATTTAAAGAAAAGCTGTAAGTGCTTGCACAGTATTTTATTTGAGAGAATTGTGTAACCCTGAGTGTAAAGGTCAAACACTCCACATGATCTTTGTTCATTCAAGGTGTTCAACACCTAAGACATCTTTAAATTAATTCCCCAGGCTAGATGTTTTTGATCACAGTGCTGTAGAACAATTTAAAATTCTATTCTTACAGGACTTCAGCTTATAGTGATGAATTCTCAGGGGGAACTCTTATTCTACAAACAAGTACAAAGTGGGAAAATTGCTGAATATCTCTCTTTAAGAAAAGATTATTTTTAGTTTGTTTAACACTGAGGTCTTTATATGGGTTGTTATTTCTGTTCTCTACCCTTGCACAGACAAAAAAGACATCTTAACACTTTTCTTCATCGCAACCATTAAAACTGCAGTTCTTGAGGCAGATGCCCTTAGGGTAGCCATGGATTCAATACACCCTTGCTGAAAAGGATTGGTGCTCCTGGCTCACTCATGCTCCCTGAGGTGTGCTTGCTTTGCTTTTTTTTTTTTTTTTTTTTTTGCTATGTCAAAATGATATAAAACACAACTCATCTAACATATAAAACATCTTATAACAGCTTTATCATGATATAATTCCCATATTAGTTAACATTTCAGGTTTTTTTTTTTTTGCAGGACAATTTTGGATATTTAATCTTAGGTATTAGCATAAATAACAGCCTTAATTTAGTGTCCTTTATTTTTTTCTAAGCAGTTTTAATCCCCTTTTTTTCTGTACAATTTGTCATGTATCCATATGTCTTGACTGATCCTCATCCCCCCACCCCCCGTCCCTTTAAGCCTACTCCTTGGTGTTTTTGCTTAGTTCTAGGTGTTCTATGCTTTTCTCTCTCCTCTCACACTCCAATTTAAACCCACTCTTGCTTTGCACATGTTCTATTTTTACCTCATATGTGTCATATTTTCTGATATTACTTAGGATATTAGAAAAAGTGCTAGTACAGTTTTCTTTTACATTCTTTTCTTGAAATTTTCATGTGATATAAGAAAAAAAATGAAACTTCTGTGCACCCCTAACCATTCACATTTAAGAAATGTAATCCAAGCATGGTGACCTCCTGCTTTTAACCTAAACACCTGAGACACTCAGGCTTGAGAGTTAATGTGAGTTCAAAGCCACCCTTGGCAACAAAGTGACTGCCAAGGGAATTGGGCTACAGCGTGAGATCCTGTTTGATAACAACAAAACTGTGAATGTGGAGTTTCTAAATTGGAGTGGTTTTGGCATCCTGGGAGCATGGGCTGAGGGTGTTAGTACAATTTTCCCACTTTCTTCTGCAATCCACTAATTCCATTTACAGCTAAACTGACATCTGAAGTATTGTCACACACACACACACACACACACACACACACACACAAATAGTGAGCCATGATCATTGACCATGTTACTGTACCTAATCATTCCAAGTGGCCCTCGCTTGGCTTCACTTGAAACAATTCTGTCAGGTTAACCATTGATCTGGAATGACTGATTCAGCCTTCCCTTGCATCTATAAGTTGCAAAGGACGTCTGAATCTCTGCTACACACACATCTATGATAATGGAATGATTCATATTTTGACAAACAGGACATCAGCAGCTTCCATAATATATGAATGAAATGGCTCTGTCTTGGCCTGGAGATGACAATCCATAGCCCTTCTCTTTGTTTTCCAACTATTACATTCTTAGGTCCTTTCTTATGCAAGGACCCTTTACCCTTAGAATGAGAGGTATGAGTGTCTTGTTTAGGACTCAGTATCTATATGGCATGTATTGTCAACTTACTGTACAGTCTCTGCACTCAGTGATGTTCACCAAAAGAATGGTTCTCTTATTATACTGAGCATAATTTATTTCCACACTTTTGTTTATAAATATTTAGAAGACAGATTGGTATAATAACATCTTACAATAATAATCAGTTTCCACCTGGAACCTTAATGTTCCCAGCCACAGGGGCTTTTGTACAGATATTCAGGAAAAAACAGGTTTCCCCATTGTGAAGCAGGTCTCAGATCCAGTCAGAAAACAGCTGGCTAACTTCATAACCAAAATGCCAGTCACAAAAGGTGCACATTACTATAAAAGTTAAATTCATAGGTCATATGATTATGAAATTAGTTGGATCCTTGCCTTTTTTTCACAGAAGCCTGCATAGCAAGTTTTTGGATTATAATAGCAAGCTGGCAAAGAAGAAATTTTTAGTTTAATTTCAGTTTGCTTCCACTATCTCATGAATCTAAGCTGTGCAGAATATTCAGTAACAGAATCTTATTTTCTGCTTCTGTTGGACAACAACAGAAGCATCACAGGAGCTATTTTATTATTTTTAGATGCATACATATTTTATTTAATATATTAAATTATTACATAATATTCTCAGTTCTCAAATCAAAAGTATCTTGTAAAATACAAGTTAAGTTTAGTTAGGCCAAATGATTTGTTTGTTCCAAATTAAAAAAAAAAAAAAACTCCAAGAAGATTGTAAATATTTCCTAGAATTTTAAAAGCTATATTATTTAAAGGTTCTCTGCAGCCACACTAAAAAATAACTCCTGACATAATCCCCACCCCCAGCTTCTTGGGTATGCTTAACCGGCTCAGCAGTTCACGGTAGTTATTCCAATATTTAATGTAGGTTTGGTTGGCAGCAATACATTTAATGAACTATATTGATCATTGAAGATTTTATTTCTCCTTTAATTATGAGAAAACTTTGGTCTCTGGTAAAGTAGTTAAAACTGACAATTCTGGTCATTCAGAACTTGAGTCTTCTGTTCTTTAGAGTGGTTCTCTTTCTGGAGGTGACTTTATGGATCAGGTGCTTAGAGACCAGGTATAAAGCAGGATAGTGAATGCCAAATGGATCCTCCTCATGATTCTTTTTGGGTACAAGCCTTATGGCCTGAGCACCTTCTGGAGATACTGGAGCCCAATCAGTGTCATGGTACTGCTAAAAGCAGGCTGGGTATGGGTCATCGTAGGGGCAGAATGTGAAGGCTCTGACTAACTCATGAGGGTTTCCAGGGTAAGGAGTTCTAAGGAAGAAGACATAGCATTACCTGAGGATCCAGCTATACCACTCCTGGGATTATGCCCAGAAGATGCTCCAAAATACCGCAAGGACACATGCTCCACTATGTTCATAGCAGCCTTATTTATAATAGCCAGAAGCTGGAAAGAACCCAGATGTCCTTCAACAGAGGAATGGATACAAAAAATGTGGTACATTTATACAATGGAGTATTACTCAGCTATTAAAAACAATGAATTTGAGAAATTCTTAAGCAAATGGATGGAACTAGAATATATTATTCTGAGTGAAGTAACCCAATCACAAAAGAACACACATTGTATGTACTCACTGATAATTGGATATTAGCCCAAAAGCTAATACAAGATACAACTCACAGACCACATGAAGCTCATGAACATGGAAGACCAAAGTGTGGGTGCTTTAGAAGTTAAGTTCCTTTATATGTATGTGTGTGTGTGTGTGTGTGTAGTGTATGTGTGTGTCTAAATTTCTAAAGAAGTTTATTATATTTCTTTAACATTTATGCTTATAAAAATAGATATAATTGTAAATATTTACAATTAGGCCTGAGATATATTTAAAATACAGAGTATTTTATTTACTTAAGAAGTATTTCAATATACTTGTGTATATGATTGTGTGTCCATGTGTGTTTGTGTGTGTGTGTGTACTCTAATACCTATCCAGGTATAATATAGTGCTACACAGTAAAATTCCCTTATGTTGATGATTATAAATCCATGACTTTGTAGCTCTTAAATAATATACATACATATAGTACCAAAATAATGAACTTAGAGAACTACTAAGCTGGCCTTTGCTCCAGCAGGAGAGTGTAATATAAATGGTACTAAGAGTCAAGTACAGACATATTTTTTATGAACCATTACATTACATTTTTTTTTTACAATGAAATGACTTAGGTCAAGAGTAAATGAAAATGGTTATATTCTTATGTATTTTCAGTTTTACACTGAATAAAGGATCAAGTTCTGTAAATTAATAGGGTTTTCTGATTTACTCAGAATTTATTTTATTGTAAATATTTTACTATTTTTTTTTATGTTGTACCTTCATAATTATTTGCTTTCTTGTCAATTTTGAAAAATTCTCTTAACTGGGAAATCAAGTGGTATAATGCAATTTATGCTAACTTGTGAGAATGATCATGGTTCACACAGTCCTCTGTGCTTTATTCTTGGTGAGTATAAGAATACTTATTGCAGATTCGCCTCATCTAGACAAGAGCTACATAGAAATGGAAGGTACCATCAAACAAGATGTTGGGTTTTGTTGCAAAGACTTTGCAGAACATATTAAACCAGTCAATCATGGATTCAAAAACTATGCAAGCCACATAGAACAGAGATAATGAAGGTAATTAAAGTTCACAAATATGATTGCTTTAGCTTTATATCACACTGTCTTATGTAGTATATATTCAGACAGTTTTATAATGAACATTTTTAGTTTGTTCTTTTTTAAAGTTATTATACTCATTTATATAAAACCATTTTCTGCAAATCAATAATTGCTTTGAATATATTTTCTTTTATATGCCCTGCTGTTTCTCTTCTTCATCATCCTCACCTATATCAGTCTAGTTTTTTTCTTCAGAATATTTTACTTCTGCTTTCAAACCAACTATCAATACATATATTGATTTAATTTTTTTTAAAAAAAAAAAGCTGCTCATAGGCTTGTACATTTGAATATCATTCGGGTCCATTTGGTGCCTTACTATTACTGGAGGTGAGCTTTAAAACTTTAAAACCACTCTCCATCTTACAATCTGAATATCAGATTTATGCTTGCAGCTGAGGCTGTGATGTCTCTCAGTTTCCTGCTTCTACTGCTTTGACTGATGCTTGCTGCCTTGTCTCTCTGACAAATAGCCTGTCTGGTTTCATACACTAAAACATGTGCTTGTATCTGTAAGTTGCTTCTGGTTCTGGTATTTTATCTTTGCATCAGAACGGAGTACAAAAATAGTTTTCTGTCTCATAGTCAGTTAATTTCATAGGAATCATAGATTTCAAGATTTCCTTCTGTACCTGATTATATCTGCTGCTTATCAAGGGTACAAATTATACATTACAGCTTTCTTTTTTTTTTTTTTTTTTTTTTTTTGGATTTTATTTTTTTCCCTTTTTTTTTTATTAGATCTTTCATTTATACTTCAGATACCATCCCGTTTCCCCATTCCCCCCCTTAGAAAACCCCTATCCCATACATTACAGCTTTCAAATGCCGACTGTTTGAAAAAAAAAAGGAATAAGATTTCACACCATTTAAAGATGTGGTGGTGAAGGAGAAAGGGAATCAATTTTGTATCTTGGAGAATGTGATCGTCATATTATATTTATTTGATATTCAGTAAAAGATGTACATTCTAACATATGTAGATCTTTCTTAGAGTAATACATAATATTCCACATCTTCATTTTAGCCAAAATGTTAGAAGAAAAAATAAGCGCTCTAATCCCAGAGTTCTACAGTATGTTTTGTCATGTCCAGGTGTAGATGAAGAGATAGTTAATAAAATGATTTAAAAAATAATCCTTGGTCTATAAAAACCAAAACAAATATAGTGATAGCGTTAAGTCAATTCTTTTACAGTATTTAATATCCACATATTTCATAAATTCAAAAAGTTATTTAAACATTCATATAAGGCTTTCTGTAAGACTTTAATAAAAGGCAGTTGTGGTTCTCTGTTTAACATAGATTTCAAATCTACAACTGCTAAATTTTAGCTTGCTTTGAAAAAACAACCTATGATATGACAGGGTTTATAATTTGATTTCAATATCTGTACGACCAGTCCTTAAAATTAGATTAAGATTGCAAGATTGACTGCCTTTTGCATTTTGCTGATCAATTTCAGTGGCTTACCCGTGGAGTGGATTTTTTGGAAATTCATAATTAAAACATGCAGCTGATGGTGAGGAATGGGGTTCTTTAAATTTTACATTATCATATAATTGAGTCCACTTTTCTGATGTGCTTGACTAATGAGAACATGAGAATGGAATTGATAAACTACATGTCAAAAATCCCCTTCATTAGATGTAAAACAAAATAAAATATACTTTCCTTTATTATGAGAGAGTTTACCTGAGTATGACAGAGAAAAGCAATGTCAGACAACCAGATACACATCTAAACTTTTCACAAATGTTCCACATCCAAAATTGAAATTTCTTTTTATTATCATTAAGTAACAATACAGAAAATTTCATTATCATAAAGGTACAAACTTGATGAAAAGTGATTTTGAAGGTCCATCATTAAACAAGGAAAGTTGTTGTTTGCATGTTTTAAAAATGAAAGATTTCTTGGGGTTGCCATCCTACAGTTTAAAAAAAAAGAACTGCTTGGGAAAAAAAGGAGAGGAGACTGTGGAAAAATGGAGGTCCAGTGACATGCCCAAATTGGGTATTCAGCTCAAGGGGAGGCTCCAAAGCCTGACATTATTACTTATGCTATGATGTGCTTACAGACAGGAGTCTACCAAGGCTTCCCTCAGAGAGCCCCAACAAGCAACTGAAAGAATCAGATGCAGATATGTATACCCAACCTGTAGACAGAAGCAGAGAACCCCTGTGGTAGAATTGGGAAAAAGTTGGAAGAAGCTGAGGAGGAGGGCAACCCCATAAAAAGACCAGCAGTCTCAACTAACCTGAACCCCTGAGATCTCTCAGACACAGGGTCACCAACCAGGCAGCATACATCAGCTGATATGAGGCCTGAAACATATACAGCAGAGAACTGCCTGGTCTGGCCTCCATGAAAGAAGAAGCACCTAGCCCTTGAGAGACTTGAAGACCCAGGGAATGGGGAGCTCTGTTGGGGTTGGGGTTGAGGATGATGACATCCTTCTAAAAGACAAGGGAAGGAGGTATGGGATGAGGAAGAACCTGAGGGTGGACCAGGAGGGAGGTAAAGACTGGGCTGTAAATATGATTAAAGAATAATAATAAAAAGATTTCTTTAATATTTTTCTGAATAATTTTCTAATTATTTCAAATTATGTTCACAATTTAGAAAACAAGATAAGGCCACTTTATGAATATCAATACAATATGTTATATTAATTAAAGATAGAATACATTTCTCTATATCCTAATATGCATAAGGAAAAATAATGGAAGATGGACTCATTTTGATTCAAAGGTTTAGGGATCTCAGTTCAAACCTTGAAGCAAAATTCTATGACAGAGACCATGTAGCACACAGAAATGTGGTTTCCCACCCATTTCTAAGAAATAGAAATACAATTCTATTCTATTTTCTCTAAAGAGAAAATAGAAAAGCTAAGGAATAAAAAATATGATTTTCAAAATCTAATCCTAGTGATTTCCTCCAGCTAGGCTACAATTTGCTAACATTCCCTCAAATTTTCATGAATACTCTCAGTTGAGCATTTTCTTAGGGTTTCATTGTTGGGAAGAGATAACATGACCAAGGCAACTCTTTAAAAAGAAACCATTTAACTGGGGCTGGCTTACATTTTCAGAGGTTCAGTCCACTGTTTTCATGGTGGGAAGCATGACAGCGACCAGGCAGATATGGTGCTCTACAAGGACCTGAGTGTTCTACATTTTAAACAAAGGCAGCAAGAAGAACACTTGCTTCCACAGGCAGCCAGGAGCAGGATCTCTTTTCTGTACTCGGCAGAACTTGAACATGGGGATCCCCCAAACCCTGCCTACACAGTGACACATTTCCTACAATAAGGCTGTAAGTATTCCAACAATGCCACCTCCAAATAGTGCCTCTTCCCATGGGCCAAGCATATTATTACCACTACAAGGATTAAATGTTTGAATTATAAAACTCTGGTGGACTATTCTTATCCAAATTATAATACTGTTTTTAGTAGAGCAGCATTTGAAGAAGTAAACTATTTAGGACACTTCTGGAATTTAAATCATGGCTGGTAATAATGACACAATTATTCTCTAATTACTACCTGTATTTAATTAAATAAGAAATTGTGTGCCCTAAAGTGACCTCAGAGAGCTACCATAAGTACCTCTCTACTACTATTATGATCATGAAAAGTTCACAGTTTCTGCAAGTAAAATGAAAAAGCCAAGATTCTTCCTCTCCATCTTCATGGTGCCTCTGGAAAGAGCTATAGAGGATCTAAGTTTCCATCTAAGCCTTTCTTTTCTCATAGTTTTTTTTTTCAACAACAACAAAAACATGACTTTTCACTGCGATTCCCTAAAAACAAAAGGAATTTGTCACTAGATGTCTGCTTTTCATTGGCTCCAGACTATGCATAAATGTTCCAGAATGTTCATAGCTTGGTGAAGTTCTCGCACGTTTCTGTTTCTGCCTATCATGTTACATTGAACAAGCACCAAGTTTCTAAATCTTTCCAAGCTACTTATTTTTTTTTTTTATTCTCTCAGATGTTACATTTTGACTGTAGTTTCCCTTCTTTCCTCCCCTCCCAACCAGGTGACATCCACTCCTCTACCTTTCACTTCACAGAATTGGCTGACCAGCCAGGGACATCATTCAAACATACCATAACAAGTTGCATTAAGACCCTCCTATTAAGGCTGGAGGAGGCAACCCAGTAGGAGATAAAGAGTTCCAAAAGCAGGCAAAAGAGTCAGAGATAGCCCTTGTTCCCGCTGTAAGGAGTCCCACAAGAAGACCAAGTTACATAACTGTAACATATATTCAGAGGGACTAGGTAAGACCCATGTAGATGCCCTAAATTATCAGTTTACTCTGTGTTGCCCGATGAGCCAACAATAGTTGATTCTGTGGGTTTCTGTGTGGGGTTCTTGAATCCCCTGGCTTTTTTCTCCTCATCTTCTGCAGTCTTCCCCAAGCTCTGCCTAATTTTTGACTGTGCATCTCTGCATCATTTTTCATTAGTTGCTTAGTAAGCCTTCCTGATGACAATTATGCAAAGCTCCTGTCTAAAAGTATACAATGTATTTATTGAAGACAAATTTGCTAGCTTGTTAACTGGCTTTGCCAATAGACTTTATAGTTTTATAAACATTCACTAACAGTACCTTCAATTTCCCCTACTTACATCAAAACATAAATAGACACATCTTTAAGATAGTGGACAAAGAAAAAAAAAAATCTAGCTCTCTCTGCATGCTTTTGCAATTGAAATACCACACCACATCTTTCTGTTTGACTTTCCCATGGTTAACTCTTTTACTCTCATTTTTCATTTTGATCAGACTTTCACAAACCCCAAAGTCAGACATAAAATGTATTTTAAGCATAATTATGTTTTATTTTAAAAGCATTTTAATCGCTTGTTTCAATGTGTTTTAATCTTGTCATCACTTAAACATGAGTGGAATTTTCATCCATATTCAGTCAGAATACTTACCTTGGTTCCATTGTGATTGGAACAGGAAATTCTTATTTCCTATTTATCTTAAAAACAAATTACTTTTTATATATCATTTCAAAAGTAGTTGAAGTTCTTAATTAAGTATTTTTGATTTTCAACTTGGAGGACATCCAGTCCATGTAAACAATCTTTCCTAGTTCCTATCACTGAACATATTTCTAAACCTAATTATTTTTTGCTTTGACAACAAATTCTCTTGGCTAGAGATCAGTAATGAAAAAAGATTTAGAACAGTTAAAAAGAGAGCTCCATGATGAATGTGAGAAAAATAAATTAATGTGGCTATTAAACTTAATTTTTTAATTACCCTTCTTTGTATCCTCAGTAGAAAACCATGAATTTAATGTTTTAATATAGAAAGATGTTATACTATTTTAAATTTAAATTTATTATCAATTTTGTTGGTTCATAAAACTAAACTAATGTTAAGAGGAGAGAGGGAGAATACTAGGAGGTGTAATTAAGTGTCTTTTCATTTATTAGCTTCTGATCCTCAGGTCAGTTATGATATCTTTTATTCTGACATAATTTGTACTAATGAAATGGCCATGTCATTCAATCATGCCACAAAATCCCCAAATTCCAGTTTAGCAGTTGTAAACATGATTAGCAACAGAGCAGGCCCCCAAAATAAATGATTCAGTTGAACATCTGACACTAAAATAATATCTGAAATAAAAAAGATAATAACATTACAGATATAATAAAGCATTTTTTATTTCATTTGATATAATAACCCTTGCTTTGATTTGAGGATATAAGATTTTTGCTACTGGTTTGTTCACCTTTCTCTGGCGCTGGATATTAATTCCATGTTCCTAGTATAATACACATGTGTATTTCACTTAGTCATAACACAGCCTAAGAATATGAAAATTTTATACAGCTTCTGTTTCAGAGCCTAAATATAATACTTTATTTAGTGTTTTGCCCTACTACCTAGTTGGGGATTATTAGTTTTTGCTCAGCATGTACTTCATTATTTTGAAAATTTGAGAAATCAATAAATATTATATAGATAATACTTCTAGCATTTAGTGAATTAGGGGTTGGATTTTAAACATTTTTACCAGACATTTACATTTCAGCTTTTTTTGGGAAAGGATTTGAGACTTGTTAAAGAAATCCCATCTCAGAGAATGTGATTTCTGAGAATGTTACTCCAGAGCCACAACTGAGGTTTGGGAAAAGCCAAACTGATCCAGCTGTGTTAGTAACACATGGAAATTTGTCTTTATGGAAATTTCTGTCTCATTTCTGGATACACAGTATAACCAATTGTTTGGAATAAACCATTAGATTAAAAGCAGGAGAGTGGTTTATTTGTTTTGTTGAAGGTTTTGTTTTATTTTCTTTTGTCTTTGGAAAGAATACTGTTTGGTTCCCTGTGTTTCATTGTTTATGTTCCCCCATTTAAAAACTTTAGTTTATGAAAGCTTTTCTTTGATTACTAGTTCTATCATTCCATTATTCTATCAAAATTGTTGACAATTTTATCCAGATATGGATTAACAACACCTCAAAGAGTTCTTCTAAAGAGTCACATGTATGGGACCAATTCATTACAAGTAAATATGAACATGAATATTGAATACATAATTAATGTGTTAAACTTTAATATATATTATATAATATAACTTTCAATGCTTGCATCAGTTTTACTGTTGGGCCCAAACTAAGCAATGAGTTTTTATGGCTTACAACAATATTTCTGTTTCTTCTTTAGCTTTCATATAATTTTCTTATAATATTTTTCTCTTATTGAGAAAATTGGAAGAATTAGATGTTCAGAGAAACTTGAATATCCTAGCCAATATTTAAATCTAAGGATTTAACTTTTCTTTAGTTTTTTTAAAAACATTACAAGGAAGATTTTACTTTCCTATGTAATAGTGAAAATGAGAAATCTGCCTATTAAACAATATGCTTCCACACTCTTCCACTGTTACTATCAATCTATTCTGTCAGAATGATTTTAAATTAGAAGTATCTATGGTGCAACTCTTTCTATATAGCTTGACACGACCAACACCATGACAGGCCAAGATGACCATGAAAACTCCCCTAAAGCCTTGATTACAGCCATCACAATGAAATAAACTAAAGTATAGAGGATATTTGATGGTTTGAATAAATAATGTTCTCTATAGCCTCAAGTGTTGTTGAACACCCTGATTGCTGGAATTAATTGGGAAGATTATGAAAGTTTTAGAAGATGATCCTGTGGCAGAGAAAGTGGGCCAATGCATATGGGATTTATTTTTAATTGGGTATATTCTTTATTTATGTTCCAAATGTTATCCCCTTTCCCAGGCCCCTGGAAATCGCCCCTCTGCCTACTTCTATTAGGGTGTTCCCCCACCCACCCACTCCCACCTCCCTGCCCTCATGTTCCCCTACACTGGGACATCAAGCCTTCACAGGACCAAGAGCCTCTTCTCCAGTTGAAGCCCGACAAAGCCATCCTCTGATACGTATGTGCCTGGAGCCATGTGTACTCTTTGGTTGGTGGTTTCGTCCCTGGAAGCTCTGGGGCTCTGGTTGGTTGATATTGTTCTTCCTATGGAGTTGCAAACCCCTTCAGCTCCTTTAGTCCTTTCTCTAACTACTCCAATGGGGACCCAGTGTACAGTCCAATGGTTCGCTGTGAGCATTCTTCTCCTCTGTATTTATCAGGCTCTGGCACAGTCTCTCAGGAGATAGCTATATCAGGCTTCTGTTAGCATGAACTTCCTGGCATCCACAATGATGTCTGTGTTTGGTGACTGTATATCGGTGGATCCCCAGGTGGGGCAGTCTCTGGATGGCCTTTCCTTCAGTTTCTGCTCCACACTTTGTCTCTGTATTTGCTCCCGTGAGTATTTTTTTCCCGCTTCTAAGAAGAACTGAAGCACCCGCACCTTTTCTCCTTCTTCTTGAGCTTCATCTGCTCTGCGAGTTGTATCTTGGGTTTTCTGAGCCAGTCAGAAAGGCATGTGGGATTTTGACATTTATTGCCATGCTGCATTCCCAGTTCACTCTCTCTGCTTGTATTTGAAATTGATGGTACGCTATTTCAGATTTTTTGTTCTAGATCCCTGCTTCCATTCCTCTCCCACCATTTTGAATATGCCTTTGGAACTGTAAACCAAAATAAACCTAAAAGTCACTTATGTAATGGGGTTTTACCACAGAAACAGGACAAATTACTTAAGACTTTAGGTCTGTGGTGATAGTCATATCAACATTCTCTCTGAAGAGTCACATGGCCCTCACAAAATCATCCCTGTACTTAACTTGAACCATTCTTTACGTCAAGCCATATACATAATCTTAGAAATAGTAGAGTCCATGAGGTAGATTTTTGGCTAGGATGAGACCTTTTCATAGTGAGCTCTGCATAAGTTAATTAGGCTCCTTTAAGTCTATCAATAAACTCATTAATTTTATAAAGCCTGTTTTTATAGAATCTTCTCTCTGTTCTCTGTCTACTATGGGTATATAGCTGTATCTCTTATTTCATTTTTTTTTTTCAGAAAAAAAAACACGTTCTAAAATGATATAACATGTCACTATTACCATTAACATACTCTAATGTGATCCTTGCTTCAATATAAATTATATTATGTCAGCACCAATTAAAAGTGTAATATATGAGTATTGATATAAACTACTTTAAAATATTTTCTTTATTTTTGAAGATTTTTAATGAAATGCATAAAAACATGTCTCTATCCTATCTTTTATAAGTCTCCACAACATGACTCTTCTAAAAAAAAAAGTTCAATTTCTTCACAACAACAACTAAATCATAAGGCCTACCATCTTCAACACTTTTCTACTTAATGGGAGCCCTTTTGTTCCTACTTTTATTTTCCTGAAATAATTTAGAAATATTAATATATTAAATATGCAATGCTTATGTATTGCATTGTGCATTGACAAGGTGCATACTTTCTTAATTGCTATAACCAAATTACAAAATTTGTACATTATCCTGAATGTATTGCTTCAAAACCATCTTTCCTGTCTGGCAAAACAAATTTGGAAATTGCTTTTGGCTATTATTTGTTCAAGAATATTTGTCTTGCCTTTTACTTGTCATCTCATCCTCTGGGAATACATTTTGCTTTCTGAGATTCAGTATATTACATCTGAAATTATTTTCTGCATTAAAATTTGGTAATTTTATTGATTTATGAGTTCATTAATCTGTGAAAATACAGTATTTCGTGTCTGTATTTGTTTCTATTTTTCAATTGTCTAGTTTCTTAGAGGTCTCCCTTAAGAATGTATAATTATTCTAAATTATATTTGTGGGGATTTATATTCAGTATGTAGCAGTCACTCACTTTGCTATTTAGAATAATAATGTTCCTTTCTAAATATGTAAAATTTCTAATCCAATATGATATACACTGAGACTATAAGATTTTAACTCCTTTTTTTTTTTTTTTTTTTGATCTCTCAGGAACATATTTTGTGTAGTCAAATCTAAAGAGGTTTGGATTTCAGTCTTAAGACAAATGTTAACTTGGATAGTTCATTTGTGGTATTACTGTTTTTTCTTTAAAAATGTCATTAGCTATTTATTTCAAAAGTTAAATTTTTAAAAATAATTATAGTATACTAGGAATAAATACTTTATTTAAAAACATTTAAATTTCATTGAACAGCAATCTTTACATATTCCTGAGAGGGAAAATATCTGTGTTAGTATCATCTAATAGCTTTCCTTAGTTTTTTGTCTATGTGACATAGATATCTGGGAGCTCTATTATATACAACTTGAATTAAGGGTTAAGAATGAGTACTAAACTCTTAGAAAGAGATAGCATATTTATATGTGTGCTTTTTATACTTTAATTGTGCGATCTTCATAGAAAATTTGCTTTATTTAATAAATATTTTTATAAAGAGTCTTAGTTGTTTGGACGGCTATGTTTTATAAATACAAACATATATGCAAATCCATATTCCTCAGAACACTTACACTGAAATTCATATTACCTAACTGAGGATTACAATGCAATCCTCAGTTAGGTAATATGATTAGTGGTTCTTTGGTGACATGGTAAGGATATGAGTGCAAAGCCCTGGTGACAGTATTGACACAGATTATGAGATGGCCAAAAAACAGAGACCTTTCATATGCCAGAACTGCTGGTGTCTCAGGCTTGGATTGAATGCATTTTAAATTTGTATGATGGATTTGAAGAAGCCACATATGTATAATATTCTATCATAGGAGCCTGAGCCGACTATAATATACAGTATAGGTGTTTTCAACATATAATTGATTCATGAGAATGTTTAACTTAAAAACAATGTGGTCCACTATGTTCTTAGTGGCCTTATTTGTGATGGCCAGAATCTGGAAACAACCTAGTTGTTTCACAATGGAAGAATGAATATAGAAAATGTTATTCATTTACACAATAGAATACTAATCAACCATTTAAAATGAGGATATCCTGAATTTTTCAGGCAAATGGATGGAACTAAAGAATATCATCCTGAGTGAGGTAACTCAAACCTAAAAGAGCATTCATGCTATATACTCACTAATAAGTAGATATTAGCCAAAAAAATACAGAATACCCAGGATATAATCCACATAACTCAAGAAGGTTAACAAGCTGAAGGACACATGTGAAGTTGACTCAATCCTACTTAGGAGGGAGAAGAAAGAAATCACTGGAGGAGGACAGAGGGAAGGAGGAACATGGGCGGGAGAGAGGACAGGGAGTGGAAATGGTGAATATGATCAGGTATGTGGAAAACAGGATTGAAGCCCTAAGGGCCAGCAGAAAGAATAAAAACAAGTAACATTGGGGTGGGGGACTCTCTAAAATGTACCAGAGACATGGGGGTGAGAGACTTTCAAGACTCAAAGGGAGGGACCTTAGATGAAAAGCCCTAGAGTGTGGGGAGATAACTTGTAGAGTCCACCTTCAGTAGAAAGACAAGGCTTCAAGGGGAGTGATGGGCTTGCAATTCCACAGTCAAATATTATTACCCAGAATTGTTCCTGTCTAAAACAAATGCAGGGAGAGAAAGAGAGAGAGAGAGAGAGAGAGAGAGAGAGAGAGAGAGAGAGAGAGAGAGAGAGAGAGAGAAGAGGAGAGGAGAGGAGAGGAGAGGAGAGGAGAGGAGAGGAGAGGAGAGGAGAGGAGAGGAGAGGAGAGGAGAGGAGAGGAGAGGAGAGGAGAGGAGAGGAGAGGAGAGGAGAGGAGAGGAGAGGAGAGGAGAGGAGAGGAGAGAGACGAAGGAAAAGGAGGTCCGGTGACAAATCCAAATTGGGTATCCAGCTCAAGGGAGGCTCCAAGGCCTGACACTATTACTAATACTATGGTGTGCTTACAAACAAGAGTCTAACATGGCTGCCCTCAGGGAGGCTCAAAAAGCAGCTGAAAGAGTCAGCTACACATACTTACACCCAACCAAAGGACAGAAACTGGGGGCACCTATGGTTGAATTAGGGAATAGCTGAAAGAACCTACAGAGGATGGTTACCCCATAGAAATACCAACAATCTCAACTAACCTGGACACCATGAGATCTCCCAGACACTGAGCCACAAACCAAGCAGCAACCAGGCAGCAACCATGGAGCTGATATGAGGCCCCTGACACATATACAGCAGAGGACAGCCTGGTCTGGCCTCAGTAAGAGGAGAAGCACTTAACCCTGGAGAGACTTGAGACCCCAAGGAATAGGGAGGTCTGGTGAGGTAGGTGTGGGTGGTTGGGACATACTCTTGAAGGTGTGGGAAGATGTATGGGATGAGCAACAGCCAGAGGGCAGACTGAGAGGTAGATAATGACATGACTGTAAAAAACAGATTAAAAAATAATAAAAATAAATAAATAAAATTTTAAGTATTTCTTTACTATGTGAAAATGGACAATTGAGTAATACATGATTTTTATTTGTGTATTTTTCTTTTATTTATCTTTTTTATTGAAAATAGAATATTCTTTTATACAACACATTCACAGCTTTGATGGAAATAACTTCCAGTGTTATTCTTTCATTGCATCACATGGAAAGAACAAATGACCCGATATTATAATGAACTGTTTTTTCTGTTTGAGGTCTGTGATGGCACAGACTTACTGGCACTTTGTCATTGTTTGCAGAGTTTCCTGCTAATGGATCTAACACATCAATAGCTATCATCACAAGTCTTGTAACTGCAAACACACACACAAATTTGCTATCAAAATGAGCCAAATTAATTTAGCAGAATAGTCATCTGATATAATTGAAAAGTCATGTTTTCCACACTACAACGTATAACAGCCTTCTGCAACTGCCCCAGTAAATTTCTACTTTTAAGAACAATATCTCAAATAACTGGCTCTTTTGTGAAGCAGGACTGATGATTTTCAGCTAAGTTATGTCTTCTGGCTTTTAAATGGCCAGTGATAACCCTCAGTAGCACCCGGGGTCTATGTTGATTACAATAAATAATTTTGATAAATCACACATCCTCCTATTAAACATCAACTTGTGTGAAATATTTATAATAAGCAACAATTGCATATTAAAGCATAGTTTCATGGAGCTAGTTGATACTGAGAACTTAGGGAAACAATCTAAGAAAGTATTAACCAATAATAACTAGCAAGAAAAGGCATTTTTACAAATCAAGTAAATGCACAAAATCCATTTACTGTGATGATGCTTGGCTTTTTGTCATTGATGGCACTGATTTTTCTACAAAAATGGGAGAAAAATATTTGTCCTTCAACATGAAACAACTGTATAGTCATGAAATGTTTTAATTCATTAAAAAAAAAAAAAACAGAGCAATAAACTAGGAAGCTTTTCATTTTCAGCCATGGAATCACAGACAAATTTATCAGAAAATGGTTAGCTCACTGGGACATTTCTGGCTCTAAATCTTTCAAAAAAATAGTATTTCAATATTTAATGACCTTTCAAATTACAAAGGGGAAATCCAAAAGTAGATTAGCAAAGAAAGAATTTGCATAGGCAATACACAGAGCATTTATGAATTTGGGACAATAAGCAGTTTTTAGTAGTCAGAATAGTATGAGCCTCACTAATGCAAAATCCTTTTACACTCCATTGACCAGAATGAGTATAAAGAGATGCTGCATGCTCTAGGTTACAGAGAAAATAGTAACTTGAATATTTCCTGGGAGGGAATAGAGGAAATTATTGTCTTTGGGGAACGAAACAATAATAATTATCAATAGATAAGCATGAACTCTACAATTAATAATATGACTCATGGTTACATACAATATTTAAACTTACAATATTATATTCTTCTTGGAAGAACTTTTAGTTCTCCTATATTTACAATTGAATTTTTATGGTGAGTTAGATATAAATTTTTTTCTTGGTATATTGTGTCCCTTTAAATTAACCACATGTGAATTCACTTTGTTGTCACATAGGTAATTTAGCTGTATTTGATTTAACCAGAAAAAAAGAGAAAATCTTAACATTCACTATATCATATATGTTATTAATGATATTTCACAGTCTAAGACATAACCCAAAAATATTAGAGTCCTATGAAAGAAAGTTAGATATACTAAGAGAAAGAGTGGAGAGAAAGAAAAGAATGTGTTATAGACTGATCCAAAAAAAGGAAATGTACTGTATCATATAGTGCATATCAACTAGAGCAGGTCTTTGAAAATGCTTATAAATAGTGTGTGTCATATTATGAAATATAATTAAGTAAATTATTTTGTTTGATTTTATATTATAAAATATTAGATGTTTGCACATGTACCTGCATACACACACACACACACACACACACACTACATCGTCAACAAAAGCCTGATTCTAGATCATATGATTGGTGGGAATTCCTGATGCTAGAATATCATAATATGAGTGATGGTAGCAGGACAAAGGCAGGTGTACCTTTGCAGGACAGTGTACACTGCAAAGGTCAAGTGCAGGTCTACTTCTGAAGCTTTGTGAGTGTGCAGGTCAGAATTTACACAGTCCCAAATATAGAAAAGAGAGAATAAAAGAGTGAGAGTTTTCCCAAGTTAGGAGGTTCAAGGAAAAGAAATACAAATATATTGGTGACATGAACTTTGCCTAAGGTTAAGGAAAGTTACTATGCTTTTCAATTTAATCCAAAAATTCCTTCAACTCAGAAACTAAGTATGCAAATAAATGAGAAAATTATATTTTATATGTATACAGTAATAAACTGAAAAACTTTTAGTGCTGCTTGAAGTGATTTCAAGTATTTGCCTTGAATAAAAATTTCAATCTTAAATGGGTAGGTATGTATTGCCATTTTACAGAATAGTTTTCAGAGTTACAAATCTATTGATTTCTACTGAATGACTTCCATTGTTTGAAAGTTAATATTATGTTAATAAAGACAAGAAGTCTATATTTAATTTATTTTTCAATTGCTTTTAAACTAGCTTTCATGTACTGACATAAACATAATAGCCTTTTTATGAAGTAGGATCTTATATGAATTTCACTTACTTTTTAAAAGACTATAGTAATAGCAAAAGAATGTGACAATACTTGTAACTTAATACTAACTAGATCCATATATGTTTAAACATATATATAGTCATAGAAAGTAAAAGTTGTCCAAATTAAATTGCAGTCATTACTTCCATGAATTGTGGTAAACTTAGTGTTTTATTTATGTGTTATTAATCACGTATTGTTAGAAAAAATCATAAATATTTTAAAAGAAATCAGTTATCTTCAACTATATTAGACAGAATGTTTATCTTCATAAGTTTCTGAGATATAAACTTTATATCTTAATGTAAGGTAAAAGGGCCAGTGGTAAACCATAATGCCACAGGCCTGCCCTATGATGCTGAGACTTGGAAATATTTCCCCCCATGACTAAAAATTAACAGCCAAACAATATTTCAGATTTAACCACCAACTAATAGTTTCAGTTGCTGTACTTTTCTGCAGCTACGGAAAGCCTTTGCTAGGTCACTGTGCATGCTCCAAACACAGTATAAAAAAACTGTCCCTTCACAAAATCTACTGCTTTCTCTCTTCAGATGCAGCCACTGGTTCTGTTCTCCCCAATAAATTTCTTGTGTGAGATTTGTCGTGTGTTATGACTTGTTGGTATTCTTTGGCTCCTGACTACAAAGATGACCCGGTGCAAGAAACAAATAAAAAAAAAAAAAAAAAAAAACAACTTACAATTACAGAATTGATAAGAGTTGATTCTAATAATTTTCTTTGTTCTATGACCACCATAACAGTACTTGTCTACAAATGTATTTGCTATTATTAACCTTTTAAATGACATTTTAATTTCTTTAATTTATAGAAAATATTTACTTGTCATTTTTCTCAACAATTTAGTTTAGTACATTGTAGTAATTTATTGAAGTGTATGTTTGTCTAATTTTGTTTAAAAATTTTTATTGGATAGTTTTTATTAACATTTCAAATGTTATTCCCTTTCCTGGTTTTCCCCCTAGGAACCCCCTTTCCCATCCTCCTTCCCTCTGCTTCTATGACAGTGTTCTCCCACTCACTAATCCACCCACTCCTGCCTCCCCACCTTAGCATTCCCCTACACTGGAGAATAGAGCCTTCACTGGACCAAAGGCCTCTTCTCCCATTGATGCCAGACAAGGCCATCCTCTGCTACATTTGTGGCTGGAGCCATGAGTCCCTCTACATGTACTCTATTATTGGTGGTTTAGTCCTCAGGAGCTCTTAGGGGTCTGGTTAGTTGATATTGTTGTTCTTCCTATGGGTTTGCAAACATCTTCAGCTCTTTCAGTCCTTTCTCTAACTTTCCTTTGGAGAATACATTGGGGACCCTGTGCCCAGTCAAATGGTTGGCTGTGAGCATCCATCTCCTCTGTATTTTTCAGGCCCTGGAAGAGCCTCTCAGGAGACAGTTGTATCAGTCTCCTGTCATCATGTGCTTTTTGGCATCCTCAAGACTGTCTGCCTTTGGGGACTGTATTTAGATGAATCACCAGGTGGGGCAGTCTCTGGATGGTCTGTCCTTCACTCTCTGCTTTACACTTTGTCTCCATATTTCCTCCCATGAGTATTGTATTTCCCCTTCTAAGTAGTAATGAAGCATCCACACTTTGGCCTTCCTTCTTGAGCTTCATGTGGACTGTGAATTTTATCTTAGGTATTCCAAGATTTTGGGCTAATATCCACTTATCAGTGAGGGTGTACCATGTGTGTTTTCTGTGGCTGGGTTACCTCACTCAAGATGATATTTTCTAGTTCTGTCCACTTGCCTGAGAATTTCATAAATTCATTTTTTAATAGCTGAATAGTATGCCATTGTGTAAATGTAACATATTTTCTGTCCATTCCTCTGTTGAAGGACATCTTGATTCTTTTCAGCTTCTGGCTATTATAAATAAGGCTGCTAAGAACATAGTGGACCATGTGTCCTTGTTAAATGTGGGAGCATCTTCTGGGTATATGCCCAGGAGTGGTATAGCTGCATCTTCAGGTAGTACTATGTCTAATAATCTGAGGAACCTCCAGACTAATTTTCAGAGTGGTTTTACCAGCTTGTAATCACACCAAAAATAGAGGAGTGTTTTTCTCTACATCCTAACCAGCATTTGATGTCACCTGAGCTTTTTATCTTAGCCATTCTTACTGGTGTGAGGCAGAATCTCAGAGTTGGCTTGATTTACATTTACCTGCTGACAAACAATGTTAAACATTTCTTTAGGTGCTTCTCAGCCATTCTATATTCCTCAGTTGATAATTCTTTGTTTAGTACTGTACCGCAATTTTTAATTGTGTTATTTGGTTCTCTGGAGTCTAACTTCTTGAGTTCTTTGTATATATTGGATAAGAGCACTCTATCAGATGTAGGATTGGTAAAGACCTTTTCTCAATCTGTGGGTTGTCATTTTGTCCTATTGACAGTGTCATTTGCCTTATAGAAACTTTGCAATTTTATGAAGTCCCATTTGTCTATTGTTGATCTTAGAACATAAGCCATTGGTCTTTTGTTCAGGAAAATTTTCCGTGTGCCCATGTGTTCAAGGCTCTTTTCTATGTTCTCCTCTATTAGTTTCAGTGTATCCAGTTTTATGTGGAGGTTCTTGATTTACTTGAACTTGAGCTTTATACAAGGAGATAAGAATTGATCAGTTTGTATTACTCTAAATGCTGACTTTCAGTTGAGCCAGCAAAATTTGTTGAAAATGCTGTCTTTTTTCCACTGGATGGTTTTAGTTCTTTTGTCAAAGATCAAGTGATCATAAATGTGTGGCTTCATTTCTGGGTCTTCAATTCTATTCCATTTATCTTTCTGCCTGTCTCTGTACCAGCACCATACAATTTTTAATCATTATTGACCAGCTTGAGGTCAGGGATGGTGATTCCCTCAGAAGTTTTTTTTATTGTTGAGAACAGTTTTCACTCTCCTGGGCTTTTGATTATTCCAAATGAATTTGCAAATTGCTCTTCTATCTCTGAAGAATTGAGTTGAAATTTTGATGGGAATTGCATTGAATCTATAGATCGCTTTTGGCAAGATGGTCATTTTTACTTTATTAATCTTGCCAATCCATGAGCATGGGAGATCTTTCTGTATTCTGAAATCTTCAATTTATTTCTTCAGAGACTTAAAGTTCTTGCTATACATATCTTTCACTTGCTTGGGTAAGTGACATCGAGGCTTTTAATATTATTTGTGACTATTGTGAAGGGTGTCATTTTCCTAATTTCTTTCTAAGCCTGTTCATTCTTTGATTAGAGGAAAGGTACTGCTTTATTTGAGTTAATTTTATATCCAGCCAATTTGTTGAACTTGTTTATCAGGTTTGGAGTTTTCTGGTGGATTTTTTGGGGTCACTTAGCTATACTATCATACCATCTTCAAGTAGTGATAGTTTGACTTCTTCCTTTTCTATTTGTACTCCTTTGACCTCCTTTTGTTGTCTAATTGCTCTGACTAGGTCTTCAGGTACTACACTAAATAGGTAGAAGAGAGTGGGCAGCCTTGTCTAGTCACTGATTTTAGTTTGATTGTTTCAATTTTCTCTTCATTTAGTTTGATGTTGGCTGCTGGTTTGCTCTATATTGCATTTACTATGTTTGGGTATGGGCCTTGAATTCCTGATCATTCCAAGACTTTTAACATGAAGGGATGTTGAATTTTTTCAATTGTTTTTTTCAGCATCAAATGAATTGATCATGTGGGTTTTTTTTTTTTTGAGTTTGATTATGTTGATGGATTTCTGTATATTGAACCATCCCTGCATCCCTGAGATAAAGCCTACTTGATCATGATGGATGATTGTTTTGATGTGTTCTTAGATTCAGTTTGTGAGAATTTTATTGAGTATTTTTGCATCAATATTCATAAGTGAAATTGGTCTGAGGTTTTCTTTTTTGTTGAGTCTTTAGGTAATTTAGGTATAAGCGTAATTGTGGCTTCCTGAAATGAAATGGGTAGTGTTCCTTCTCTCACTATTTTGTGGAATCATTTGAACAGTATTGGTATTAGGTCTTGTTTGAAAGTTTGATAGAATTCTACACTAAACCCATAAGGTCCTGAGCCTTTTGGGGGAGGGAGTGAGGGGGAGACTTTTAATGACTTCTTTTATTTTTTAGGGGTTATGTGGGTGTTTAGATAATTTATATAATCTTAATATTACTTTGGCTCCTGGTATCTATCTAGCAAATTATCCATTTTATCTAGATTATCCAGTTTTGTTGAGTATAGGCTTTTGTATTAGGATCTGATGATTTTCTAGATTTCTTTGGTTTCTGTTGCTATATTTCCCTTTTCATTTCTGATTTTGTTAATTTGGATACTGTCTCTGTGCCCCATGGTTAGTCTGGCTAAGGGTTTATCTATCTTGTTGATTTTCTCAAAAAACAAGCTCTTGATTTTGTTGGTTCTTTGTATAGTTCTTTTTGTTTCTACTTGGCTGATTTTAGCCCTGAGTTTGATTATTTCCTGCCATTTACTCCTCTTGGGTGTATTTGCTTCTTTTTGTTCTAGAGCATTCAGATGTTCTGTTAAACTGATAGTGTATGCACTGTCTAGTTTCTTTTTGGAAGGAACTGAAAGTTATGAATTTTCCTCATGGCACTGCTTTCATTGTATCCCATAAATATGGATATGTTGTGCCTTCAATTTTATTACATTCTAAATAGTCTTTAATTTCTTTATTTCTTCCTTGACCAAGCTATCATTGAGTAGAATGTTGTTCAACTTCCATGTATATGTGGGCTTTCTCTTGTTTTTTTGTTATTGAAGACCAACTTTTTTCCATGGTGATCTGATATGATACATGGGATTATTTCAATCTTCTTGTATCTTTGAGGCCTGTTTTGTGACCAATTATATGGTCAATTTTGAAAAAGGTACCATGAGGTGCTGAGAACAAGTTATTCTTTTGTTTTAGGATGAAGTGTTCTATATCTACACATCTGTTAAATCTATTTGATTCATAATTTCTATTAGTTTCATTGTGTCTCTGTTTACTTTCTGTTTTCATGATCTTTCCATTGATGAGAGAGGAGTGTTGAAGTCTCCCACTATTATTGTGTGAGGTGCAATGTGTGCTTTGAGCATTAGTAAAGTTTCTTTTATAAATGTTATTCCCATGCATTTGGAGCATAGACATTCAGAGTTGAGCATTCATCTTGGTATATTTTTCCTGTGATGAGTATGAGGTGTCCTGCCTTAATTTTTTGATAACTTTTGGTTGAAAATTTATTTTATAAAATGGCCCTTTTTATTATGTTAATCCTACCAATCCATGAGCATGAAACCTTTCTGTTTTCTAATATCTTTTTCATAACTTTCTTCAAAGACAAAATTCTTGTTATACTCGTCTTTCAACTGCTTGGTTAGGGTTACTCCAATTTATTTTATAGTATTTGAGTGAATGTAAAGTGTATTGTCTCTCAAATTTCTTTCTCAGACCATATCCTATATGTGTAAAGAAGGCCTACTTATTTTACGAGTTGATTTTCTTTTTCACCTCTTTGCTGAAGGTGTTTATCAGTTGTAGGGGGCATCTGGTAGAATTTTTTGGTCACTTGTATATAGTATAATATAATGTGCAAATAGAAATACTTTGACCTTTTCATTTACAATTTATATCCTCTTGATTTTCCTTTACTTTTCTTCTTGCTCTAGCTATAACTTAATATAACTTAATATAACTTAAAGTAGTACTCTGTTGAATAGATAGGGAGACAGGAGGCAGCCTTATCTTGTAGCTCAATTTAGTTGACTTGTTTAAGTTTCTCTCCATTTAATTTAATATTAGCTAAAGCCTTACAGTATATTGCTTTGATTATGTTTTTGGATGTACCTTGTATCTCTAAACATTCTAAGACTTTTAACATGAAAGGATGTTGGATTTTGTCAAAGGCATTTTTTGCATCTAGGGAAATGGTCATGTGATTATTTCTTTCAATTTCTTTATATTGTAGATTATCATAATGTATCATTTTACATTTTACCATCTCAGCATCCCTGGGATAAAGCCTACTTGGTTGTTGTTGATGGTGTTTTTGATGTGCTGTTGGATTCTGTTTATGAGTATATTATTCTAACAACAATCCACATGGTCAGGCTTGTCATACCAATACCCCATTTCTGGTATCTCCTTTCATCTTCATCAGGTTTGTATTGCTATGAAGAAACAGGATTTCATGGAACCTCTTATGAAGAAAAGCATTTAATTCAGGCTTGCTTACAGATTGAGAGTTTTAGCCCAATGTCATCATAATAGGAAGCATGACACAATAAAGGCACACACAGTGTTCGAAAAGTAGCAGATTTCAAATCTGGTTGTATAAGCAACAAGAAGAGAAAGCCATTGGGACTGGTTTGAGTTTTTGAAATCCTAAACCCCATCATCAGATACACACTTTCTCCAGCCACACCTAGGTCAATGAGGCCATGCCTTTTAATTCCTCTCAGATAGTTCAATATATAAGCAGATTTGGGCCACTTTTCTTCTGCCATCATACCTTTTAATTATTGTTCTTTTCCTTGAAAACGTTCAAGTTTCTGTGAGAAATAAGATGTAACTCTTTTCCTTTCTCTATATTCTGGCCTTTGGGTTCTAATAGGACATTAACAGTGAGTACTTCTTGACTGTAATAGAGGAAATATTAAATTGAACCTTTGGGTTTTAGGCAGACTCCTAAAGCAGGAAAATGGGATCACATCTCAGCTCCATTGAAAAAGGATATTTCATTCAACATTACACAGATTTAAATACTTACACTAAGTTTTTTTTTATTCTTTGTTACTAATAACTGCACAGGCTACAATATTAGAGGACAAATATGAACCTCTAGACATTATTAGTGTGTTATAAATTATATGTTTTTCAGTATTCAAAAAAAACCAGTTAGTTATAAAAGACTACCCTAATGATTAAAAAAAATTTATCCCTTACTAGAGAAGTACTTGCATACCAATTTGTAATAGTTATAAAGCCAAATCACAAAATTGCTTTGGTGTTCATACATAGAAAAATGAAAAATGTAAAATTCATATATTGCTGTAAGATAGTTTTACTCAGACAATTATTTTGCCTTTGTTTTCAAAACTTCTTTGGAATTTCTTTGTACGTTTTTTATATTTTAATTGGTGTTACTATCTTCTTGTTCTACTATTATCTTTTCTTTCTCCAGATTTCCTTCAAAATTTTTTTACCATATTTAAAGAGTCATTACAATGTTTCCTCCACAAAAATCATTTAGATATTGTTTACAATAACAAACTTTTTGTTAATTTGTTTTCTTGGAATCACTAATAATTTATTTGTTATGCTTTTTGTTTGCTTTGTTAAAAACATTATATTTAATTCCGAAAAATGGGAACAATAACTACATGAACAAAATTATGTACCTTCCATTGGAACATTTGTGTATTTTTTCCTTGTATTTTGTTTTGGTTTTGTTTGTTTGTTTGTTTGTTTGTTTTTGGTATTGCTGTCTTGTTTTTTATTGAAGTGAGCTCTCTTTGTGATTAGGAGTAACTTGAGACTTAAAATTAAATATTTGCCAGGTATTTGTTAGCCTCTTCCATCTTAGTTGTGATGTTTTAAAATCCCCTGTTTTTACAGTTACTTTAATGTTTTAATCATTAATGTCTAGCCCTAAGAAGGGAATTTGAAAAGTAAAAAGTCCCAGCAAAGAGTACATCCTCACACACTTTACCTTGGAAATTATGCTGAAAAAGAAATGACATGCAATATGGGTAAATTAAAGGAAGAGCCACCCTTCCCTTTTTATGCACATCTACAATAAGATTATCAGTCTACAATATAAGAACTAAGTAAAATTCCATGCATGTAAACATGTTCTCATAAATGCTATTATTTTGTATACTAAATTAAAAACAATTCTCAAATCAGAGCACAAACTTCAATACTGAAAGATAGTGAAACTTACCCATGACTCCTTCTCTCAGAACATGTTACTCCAGGAACACTAATAATAACTATTAATAGCGGTTGAGAAATATGTTGCTACATTTATTAATATAATATATAGTTATGTAATATATATTACAAAATTAAGGAAGTGATAAAAGATAATATTTTATATAATTATTAACATGAAAGAAAGACTTCTCATAAATTCAATAATGTTCACGTTGCTGTACTACAGAATAAAATCAATAAGCTTATACTTTCATAATTTAATTAAAAAATATTATATACATAAAAAACATGGTAATGAAAAGCATTTAAATAACTAAAATAAGTGTTGTGATAAGAATGAAATGACTGGATAATTTGAATTGTATTATGGTTAAAGAACTTATTAATAATCTCATTTTGCATGTGTCAATGGCAAAAGAGAAAAAAACCACTGTGAACATAATGTCAAGCTCTAAACACAGTAGTTATTCTTTCGAAACACAATGAGCAGTAACTATCGTAACATATTTTTAAATGAGTAATATCCATTGTGAACAATGCATAACACGAAAGAGGGTATACAAGAGATTGCATCTGTCCTGATTATCATGGGAAAGTGAAAAGGCTTTGTCCATTTAAAGGAAAATTGATCTTGGCAATTTTGAGCATTAAGTTGGCTTAGTCATATACGGATTTAATTGTGGTGTGGTGTAGGTAAATAAAAACAAAGAACATGTTATGGAAATGTAAGCAACTATTTAAAGGAGAAAAATAAAATTCTCCATAATAAAAATAGTTCCTCAACCTAGAAATGACCTTAATACTTGCATGTAATTAAAGTGCTATAAAAGCAAAAATGAGAAAAAAAATAGGAGAGGAATTGGATAGAGGTTTTCTAGTTAGTGAGGGGAAATGGAAAAAGGGGATGACATCTGAAATGTAAATAAATAAAATATCCAATTTAAAAAGAAAGTAGATTTAATGTGTTTATGAGCACTGAATCAGCTCTGTAGAAGATACTGGAAGAAGTGCTTTAGTTTGAAGAGAAAATTAAAAACATTCAAAATGGTACAGAAAATTAACAACTCCTGAACACATAATCCAAATTTACCTAAGAAAACAATTGCAAATTTATTAATACTTACTGTTCAAAGATAACTCTAAATATTAATGACACAAATCTCTTGGTAAAAAGACATGGTTAACATTTTATATACACAAATGGTAAATATATATATAACCACTATGGTCATAACATCAAGCTCTTAACACAGTGGTTATTCTAATGAAGTACCTGAGGAGTAACTACTGTAACATATTTTAAAGTGAGTAAAGTAATAAATATTTTTAAATAAAATAAAGACTGGACCCATCTTTTCATTCTATCCAAGAAACATACTTCACCATCAGTGTTCAATACCATCTAAGACTAGAGGGAGGCAAGAAGTTATTCTAAGAAAATGGAACTATGATTCAAGCATGCATTCCAATTGTAATAGCTGGCAAAAACGACTTCAAACCAAAACAATTCTGAGATGAGAAATGATTTATTAAAGGGGGAAAAGGCTAGCAGGAAGATATGACAATTCTAACCATGTACTCACAAAGAACGGGCTAGACAATTTATGCTTATATTATGTTATATTTATTGTGTTGTATATTGTATTATATAAATTATATGAAATATTTGAAAAAAAAGAAATACTCTTACATCTCAATAAACACATAGATATTAACACAGTGATAATGTATGATTTGTTTTACATCATATTCTCATGACTAGATAAGATATTTGGACAAGACTAAAAAGAAATCCTGATATAAAATACCATAAAATATCAAATAGATTTAAATTCTGCTTGTTTTATGTATATGAGCTCATAACTTAATCATCATGACCTTATTATTTATTTATTTATTTATATCCCAAATGTTATCCCTACTCCTGTTTCCTTTTGTTGGGATTTTTCCCCTTCCCCTTTGCCTCTGAAATGGTATGTGGGACCGTGAAATGTATTGTGGTCCCTGGTTGTGCTAAGGCTAAAAGCCATGGAGACCCTGAAGAGTTGGTAGGAGCTTTGCCTGTTCCTGGGCACCAACCCACCACTAGCTACAGCTCCCTATAGATTTGTGGCCATCAGTCATGTAAGGGCAATGCCCCAAACCCCTCTACATGTAAAGGAAGTGACCTATGGTCAGGTAGGCTCAAGACAGATCTCCATTTTAATGAGCTACTTAAAGGCATGGAAGGCTTAGCCAATAAGCTTTCCTTCCTAGACATTGCTCCCTGCAAAAGGTATTTAACCACAGGCCCACACTAAGAAGTTGTCTATGGTTTTACACATCTACTTTCCACCATGAAAATGAATGCCTTAAAACCATGCACTATCTATTTTCATCTTCATCCACCATGGGGACACTTGGAGATGGTCTTTGCCTACAGAGACGCTGTCTAATCTTCCTTAAAAGACCTCTCTGCACTCCCAGCCATGACTGCCACCAAGCCCAAGACTGTAGCTATCAAACTGAAGACTCTTCTCCCCTGTACCAGCTAGAGCCTTCTTATTCCCCTGGCCTCGGGCTAGATTCAGCTTGCAGGCCCCGTTCTCAGCTCTTCTGGGGCTCCTGGAAGTGCCTGAATGTCTGAGAGCCTGAGAACCACAAAGCCATAGCTTCCACACAGGCTCAAAGACCACCAAACTAGTTCCAGCTATCCCGTACTTCAGACTGTCCTTTCCCACCTCAATTGGTGGCCCAGGGCTTCACTACACACCAATACCCGCCAAGCAACAGCATGGGGTAAGCATGGTCAACTCTGGCGTTGACCCTGACACATGTAGTAGAGGACAGCCTTGTCTGGCTTCAGTGGGTAAAGTTGTGTCTAATCCTGTTAGACACCCCAGACTTGATATCCCAGAAAGATGGGATGCCTAGGGGAGGCACCATCTCAGAAACAAAGAGGAGTAGGATGGGTATAAGAAGTTTGTGAGGAGGAATTGCAAGGGCCAATAACATTTGGATTACAAACAAATAAAATATTATTATCAATAATAATATATTTATATACTCAGCATGAATTTAGGGATTGTAAGAAATTTTCACTTCATGAAGATCACTTCCTAATAGAGAGCTATGGTAATCATGTTTACAGTAGTTACAGTACCTCAGAATAGAGCTCATGGATGAATGACTATTTTCAAAGTGATAGTCCCTTACTTGGTCCTGAAATTTTTTTAATATACATATAATGTGTATATGTAAATATATTATAAAATGTATATAAATATATGCATAAATTCCTACAGTATAATAGTAAATACAAACTAAAAGAATTATATATTATGCCACTGGTTCTGAAGGGGTAACTCTCAGAAATATGCACAGCCACAGTTGTAACTGCTGTAAGGAAAGTAGAGGGGTTTCCTCAGTAAAACTTAAATTTTTGCTCATTGCTACACAGCTGAGAATTTGGATACAATGTTTAATAATTTGACATTTAACAAAATTCAAAATCAAGGAGAAGAAATGTTTTATTTGCTCATATATAGTTCTAAACCCAGAAAAAAAAACTTAAAAAATTATACTAGAAATCATACTTTTAAAATACATTTTCTCCAAAATAACATTAGAAATTATCTGAACAAACTGAATATTCACATCTGTGGAAGCCAAAATATTCCAGCATTTTATCTGTGCTTTATTTTTTAAACAAATCTCTTAAAAACAAATTGTTTTCAACTGGAAACAGATATGTATCTCGTATAAATTTTAGCTGTTTCCTTTATTCTAACTTCACAAATTATAGTTTTCTGATCAAGTAATTGAGAGAAAGAATGCCTTTCATCATTCGATGCTAATATTCCTTTTCTGATGCACTGTGGCAAATAGTCTAGGCTGACCGAAGGCTGAGGTAGACACAGGATCAAGCTGTAGAACTGTTTATGTGTTCCTGTTTAAAAAAAACATGTGCAGTATGATTGCTGCTACAATTTCACATGCCTCAACAAGATCATCAAAATTCTCAGAATCTGACCCTAAGTCAACATCCTGAAATATTTCCAGGCAAAAACATTCAGTTGCAAATTGTTTTGAATGTTTTCTCTGCAGCGTTTAGCCTTCTATTTTACTTGGAAGACATACACTTCAAAAGAGAGCCTTTACATATTCTTCACCTTACATTTCTACACAAACCAGCACTGCCAATGGTTACTGGCCTCCTGCCCTTCATCTATCGATTATGCATCCTCATTTATTTCCTCCTTTCAGGATTCTCTAGCCAAATTCACCTTTCCTCACCTGCAAATTATTTTTGTTCAGTAAGTGACCTTGCTATTATGTCTTGCAGGCACAGTCTCTTTCCATTTCCATGGACTTTGAAATATATATATTTGTGGAACGCAGACAATTTTGAAGTGTTTTTATGATTATACATTTTTACTGTTTTTTTTTTTTTTTGGTTAAAATGCTTTCTTCTCACTGATATCTATAATTGCTGTTTGACTGCTTCTGATATACCAAAAGCATATCTCATAGTACTTATACACTTTGTTTGAATCTCATCACATAACAACTAAATGCAATTGTCTATCTCACTTTATGCAAATTACAAGGTTTATCTAGCCTGAGATCAAAACTATTAATTTGACTCTAGCCTTCACTTTTCTTAGTGTTTCCACAGACAACAAAGCAAGTTGGACAAAGACATATCAAAAACTTCAGGGTGCTTCAGGTTCCTTTTCAGATGCAGGTCTCATGCTCCTGACATTTGCAGCTCTTTTCTTGGTTCTTTACAGCTCAAGTTAACCAGATACTCCTGGTTCTAACTAAAATGAGTTAGAAAGAATTTTCTAGATTTAGCAGCTCTCTTAATAATACTCTTGACCACATTACACTTTTTTCAGAGTCTTCATCATATTTAATTGCGTTATTTCCTACATTACAACAATAATATATGCATCATTTAGTTAAGGACCTTGCTTAATTATTATTTACTGCTTGTTAATTGTCTTCACAGATCAAAAATAGCAGTATTTGTTTTTGTTTAATTTTACTCCTTTGTTTTATTATTAAATAAATAATGAATATCCTTGTTCTCTAGCAGTGATTTAATTTTTTCTGTATCTGGAAAATGTACATCTGATCTTATATGGCAAATATTTTGAAGAAATGAGAAGGCTAACAAGAATTTAACCTAGATCTTCTAGATAAATTATAAATCTATCATGTGTCTTCTTAAGATATAGACCAAAGAGAACAAACCTATGTCATCTGAAGAAAAATGCAAGTAAGTGGAGGTTGGTTATTTTGTGAAACAAAGAGTTAGTCTTATAATGATAAATATTACATATTATCCCTCTTCTATGGTTCTTAAATTTTTTTATGGATATATAAAATCATATAGGCGCATATAACACTAAAGTTGATGTGATTTTATCTAGCTGAACATACAGGAGCATTGGAAATGGCTGGAGAAAAATGAGGAGAGGAGAAATGCTAGGAAATATGTCGCATGTATATTATATAGTCATTAAAATTTTCTATTTTATACATGATGAATACACAGTGTAAGATTTAAAAAACATAACACATTAAAGAAATAGTAGCAAGAGAGGAGAAAAAGAGGCAAAATCAGAATGAAACTATTCTTTTTTTCTTTTTATTGGTTATTTTATTTATTTACATTTCAAATGTGGCCCCACTTTCGAGTTTTGCCTCTGAAAACTCCAATCCCTTCCCCTCCTCTTTGCCTCTATGAGGGTGCTCCCTCTCCCAACCTCCCATTCCCACCTCACCTCTCTAGCATCCCCTTAGGTTGGAGTATTACATCTCCACACTGGAGTATCAAGAACCTTATCTCCCATTGATGCCAGATAAAGAACTTCTCTGCTACATATGTAACTGGAGCCATGAGTACCTCCAAATGTATTCTTTGGTTGGTGGTTCAGTCCTTGGGAGATCTGGGTGGTCAGGGTACTTGATATTGTTGTTCTTCCTATGGGGTTGTGATCCTCTTCAGCTCTTTCAGTCCTTCCCTTAAGGCCTCCATTTGGAGTCCCTGGGTGGAGTCTGATGGTTGACTGTATTTGCATATGTATTGGTCAGGTGCTGGCAGAGCCTCTCAAGGGGCAGCTATACCAGCCTCCTGTCAGCAAGTGCTTCTAGATGGGATGGATTCCTAGGTGGGGTGATTTTTGGATGCCTTTCCTTCAGTGTCTGTTTCAATTTTGGGGGGGTAGGGTCCCTGTCATTCTTTTGGACTGGGACATTTCTGGGTTTGGTGTCTGCAGATGGGATGGATCCCTAGGTGAAGCGGTCTCTGGAGAGATGGGTAAAACAAGTTAGAGGATCCCAGAAAGAGAAACTCTACCGTCACCTACAGAGTGAGTATTGTCCTGTCACCACTTGCTTGCTTGCTTATGAAATGGATTGTGTATGCCTACGCTGACAAAAATGAGATAAATATTTGTGTCAAGTCAGTAAGTTGTATTAGTCTTTTATTGTGGCCACAATAACTTAATATGCACAGGCTTTCATCTTGCACATGGTAATAAAAGAATCTACCGAGAATATATTCCTACTCAAATGCTGTTTTTCACATATATTTCAGAAATTGTTATAGATGTAAACACATATTCACTATTACAACAAGGATGCTTTCTAAAAAGTATCATGAAATTGGCTGGAAGCTCACACATCTGCGTTTTTATATTTAACAACACATACAGGCAACACTAAAATGTATACACCTTCAGTAATGGTAATGTTTATATAGACTGTATACCATGAATATGTTGCATTGGGTTTTAATCATTAAATATGACATTTCCACATTTTTTATGCAGAGGTCTGCAGTTTCAACACACCTATTTATTATACAATATTATTATTTTCTGTTATGCAAAACAAACTTATTTTATTTTCTTTCTATAAACACATATGTGGTTTAATGTTTTAATTTTGAACAATATAATTAATGACTGAGTATATTATAATAGACATATATTTGAGATTAACTTGAGTTAAAAGTTATAACTATACTAGGCTATTGGAAAGAATACATATTTAATTTTCAAGAATATTGACAAATCACTAAGCCAAAGATTATATACATATATAACTCAAAATAATATATATTATATACTATTATAATATATACAATATATATTTTATGTATATATTTTATATATATAACTAATTTTATTTGCCACATTTTAGGCAAAACAGACTACTATGGTTTATCCACACTACTAAGAAATATGATAACAACTCAGAATTTTAATATTTTTTCATTATCAAGATTAGTGATATTTACAGACATTATTTTACTGTTTGACTTTTTTTATTTTTAAACTCTGCCTGTAAATATGTTTTTGACTATTGTATGTGAAAGAGAAAAAGAATGCTTCATATCATCAGTTATTTTATACTATGAATGATACTTTGAGTTATATTTAAAATATCTTTATTCAATAGTTATATGTGCTTCTCCCCACTTATTCCTCAGATAATTGCTCTTTACTTAGATTATGTTTATGAGAAACTACAAGACCCATACTGTATTCAGTATTCCTTCTCTGCTATTCCAGTGTTCCCACTTTTGCAGTCCAGTCCACATTCATGAACTCATTCTTTACTTTCTTAATATTTACATTTACATACCACTTTTGCTTTCTTTTTGGCAACTTTGGATTGGGTAGCCTATCTTGGGATGTGTCATTAGATAAAAACAAAGTCATCTTTCTCAGTAGCCATCAATTTTGGATAATTCTTTGTCCGAGGGAGAAGCCCTGTGCTATTTTCCCATCTACATCATCATGCCAACTAATGATGCCATTTCTCTTGTCTTCTCAGATGTGCCAATATTTTTGAGATTATGTTAGTACAATATAACCTGATTAAAGGTACTATCAGCAGAGTTCTAGTCCTGTGGCTCTTAAAATCTTTCTACTGCCTCCTCTGTGATATATATATTTGGTTTTTCAAGACAGGGTTTCTCTGTGTAGTCCTGGCTGTCCTGGAACTCACTCTGTAGACCAGGCTGGCCTTGAACTCAGAAATCCACCTGCCTCTGCCTCCCAAGTGCTGGGATTAAAGGCGTGTGTCACCACTGCCCTGCTCCCTCTGTGATATTTCTTGAACATACAAGGTAGAAGATTCAATTTAGATGTATCAGTTGGTAATGTTAACACTAGAGTATGTTGTTCTCTACATTTTGATGGCTGTAGATTTCTGCTGATGATTTCTGTATCATAAAGCTTTTTGATGATGAAATATATATATTTATCTGTGGGTGTAAGGAGACATATTTGTAATACAGTTGCAAGTTATACTAGTTTGGGCAAGTGACAATAGTAGATTACTCTCTATAATTTTTGAACTCCCCATTCATAAAAATTGCTAGAATTTTCAGCACCAAGAATGAATTTTTTTCTACTGAATGACCTTACTGTAAAAGAACTTTTATTCACCAGATATAATTGTCATCTTATAAGCTTACTGCTGAATAAACTCACCCTTTCTAGATCCTTCTGAACTCTGGTTGGCTGGTTCAACTCAGCTGTTCTTGCTCAAAATTTGTCTCCAAGCTGACTGATACAAATTGGCTTCTCTCAGGTTTTCACTGAATTGCTCTGTATGGAAAAACTGCCTCTGAATTTCATGAACTGAACTGCACTGACTTCGTTGACTATATGAACTGCATGGAGCTGCATGAACTCAAATGAACTCTACTCCTTGCCTGAACTCAACTGAACTGTAGTTGCCAAACTGATATGCCTCAATTAAACATCATCTTCAAACATAGATACCTCTTTCTACAAACTAAACTTAACTTTATTGTTTGGCACTAAGTTGTGTACTAGGGGCATGTTTTTATTATGGCCAGAGGGATTGAAGAGATATGGCATTTCTTCATTATGGAAGGATCGCATAGACCTAGCAGGTCTTCAGATGTGATCTTACGCTGTAGCAGCCATGTTGCTGGATTAATATTAATATCCTCAACATCTTCATACTTTCTGTTTAAGCTAAAAATTGTGAGCACTTTAAAATTACAACAGAAATAATTATCAGTCTTATAAATTTAACAGTCCAAATGTCCTCATAAGGATCTGTTGATGCAATGAACCTTCATAACTGCAGTCCTGATCATCTGTCCATCAGAATATGTCCATTTAAGCATCAAAATTTTTATTCTGTCAGTCTGATGAATCATCTGTCCATCGACTGGTTTGTTGAGCTCTCTCCAAGCAGGGAGGTTCAGCTTTCTGCATCATCTGCCTTTCTTTCTGTGTTTCTTCCTTTCTTGAGTTGTGCCTTTCATATGGAAGTTTCTTTTACTCAGATAGCATGTTTATTAACTTTGATGGAACCCACAGTCTCTCATAGGCAAAAATTCTTCATAGATAAAAACTTGTATATATGTATTTGTGTGTGTGTGCCTTTTCCAAATAATGTTAATGTTGTTTATGATTCTAATTCTCTACCATGATTTTTTGTTGGTAAAGATTGTTTACATTTTAATGTAACAAATTTATCTCACAATATATTTGTTCAATGTCAGAGATAAATGTATGTGTCTTGAAATATTTATGTTTAGATTTGTATAGTCATATATTTAACCTAGTATCTATAATAAACTTTTATAAAGAGTGTGGTGGAGACATCTTTATCTCATTGTCCCATTGTAAGATAGATTTCCTGGTACAATTATTTAACTTACTGATAATAAAAGAAATGGTTATAGGGGGAGTTAAAAATTGAAGCCATCCAAAACATTTAAAACCCACAAGAAAAGATGGTGTCCCAAATGTTTGCATATCTTTCAGTTTAATCATCTCCCCTCCTAAGCCATGCTTGGGTACTCCAGTTCTTAGACTATTTGCTTTCCTTTTATTATTGACACAAGGGATCTTAACCTCATCAGAAATCCTTGTTTAAAGTAGACTAAAAGTAAAATTCTATGTCAATATTTAAAGTAGCAATCACCTCTCTTGAAGTCTCTAATAATCGTATCTCAATATTGTATGTGGAAAGTTATATCTGTAAGATGAATATGCTAGATTTCAGGTGCCAGCTGCTTAAAAACATATCGTTCATGTCTCATGTCTCCTTTAGTAGTTCAATCCAGCTGTAGAAAAAAAAATTCATGGTTCTGCATTTTAGAATAACGAATAAGTTAATAGGTATGAAAAACTAAAATTAGGTAGGTATAATAAATAGAACTAAGACTATTGGCAGATCATATCAATCACAGAATAGCTAAGGATGTATTAAAGAGTGAGAAAGGATTTGGGGAAATTATTTCATGACAATGGAAGGAATTTCTATGGAGAAATTATAAACCACTTCGAGATTTTCTTTTTTATTATTAATCACGTATTCTATTTATTTATTTCCCAAATGTTCATCCCCTTCTTGCCCCCCCTTGAATAGTTCTTCTCCTAATATATCCACTTCTCCTCTAAAAGTGTCTGACATGGACACGCCCCCTCCTTGGTGCATCAAGACTCAACAGAATATGGTACCTTCACTTCCACTCAGGTCAGACAAGGCATTCCTCTGCTACATATGTGACAGGAGCCTTATACCAGCCCATGTATGCTCTTTTATGGGTGGCTCAATCTCTGGGAGCTCTCAGGAATCCAGGTTAGTTGATACTGATAGTATTCCTTTGGGGTTGCCATCTGCTTCAGCTCTTTCAATTTTTCCCGTAACTCTTCAAAAAGGTATCTGATATCAGCCCAATGCTTGGCTGTATCTGCATCTGTCTCAGTCAGCTTCTGTGTAGAGCCTCTTAGAGCCATGCTAGGTTCTTGTTTATAAGCAAAATATAGCATGAGTGATAGTGTCAGGGTTTGGTGCCAACCATGAGATGAATCACATGTTGGGACAATCACTGGTCAACCTTTTGTTCCATTTTTGTCCTTGTATCTTTTAGACAGGGACATTTTGGGGTTGAATAATTTGAGGTGGATCGGTGTCCCTATCACTCCACTGGATGCCCTATCTAACTAATAGAGGTAGTCTCTTCAAGCTCCATAGCCCTACTTCTGGGCATTTTAGCTGATGAGTCCTAGAAATCTCTTCCATCCCAGGTCTGTGGGACTTTCTAGAGGTTCCCCCAACACATCATGCTGGGCAGCTGCATATTTCTATTTATTCTTTTGGCCCTCTGGGCTTTTCTCTTGTCTCCCCCCCATACCTGATCCTTCCCTAGTTTTTCTCTCCCCTTTTCCTTTCCCACTAAGGTTTCTCTCCTTCTGGTTCCCATGATTATTTTGTTCCAGGTTCTAAGTGGTAATGAAGCATCCTTACTTGGGCCTTTCTTCTTGTTTAACTTTTAGGGTCTATGGGGTGCATCACACGTATCTCTATATTTTGACTAATATTCACTTACCAGTGAGTATATACTATACATGTTTTTTGGGCCTGGGTTACTTCAGTCAAGATGATTATTTTCCAGTTACATCCATTTGCCTGCAAATTCATGATGTCCTTAATTTTAACAGCTGTATAGTATTCTGTTGTATAAATGAAACATATTTTTTGTATCCATTTTTCTGTTGAGGGACATCTGGATTATTTCCAGGTTTTTGGCTATTATGAATAAAGCTGTTAGGAGCATAGTGAAGCACATGTCTCTAGGGTGTGGTGGAATATCTTTTGGGTATATGCTCAAGAACAGTGTATCTTGGTCTTCAGGTAGAACTATTTCCAATGTTCTAAGGAACAACCAGGTTGATTTCCAGAGTGATTGTGCCAGTTTGCACTCACACCTGCCATGGTGGAGTGTTCCTCTTTCTCCACATTTCTGGCCAGCATGTGTGGTCACTTGGGGTTTTTTTTTATCTTGTTCCAGACATTTGAAGCATGTTTCAGGAAAAAAGTAAAGAAAATGAAATCACTGTCTACACTTGTACTTTAAAATAAATGAGAAGACCTGAAGATCATGAACCAAGGAAAACAAGAAACCTGAATCCTGAAAGGAGTGTTCTATTCTAAGCCCCTTGTGAAGACAGTTTTAGGGCAGGTGTACTGTACTTTGATTTATATTTCAAATATTTTTTATGTCAACACACATAAAGGCAAGTTCATTTGCCTAAGATTGCAAATTAAAATGTATTAAAGATTTTATCCCATTCTATGAAAAAATACTCAAGTCCTGAATTAAGATATATTATTAAGGATAATAATATAAAATGTTACTTTTAATTTGTTATTCTCCCTATATTAAAACTATATATGTGGTTCATATTCTACAAGCAAATTATTTACAATGTTTAATAAAGAAAAAATAATTTCAAAGGAAGAATGATTAGTATCTAGGAAGACTTTACCTAAAACATAAAAAAAATGTGTTGTTTGTAGAGTATACATAGATGAAGACCATTAAAAAATTAAGTTCTGGCTGATATACTGTTTATTAAATATTTATGATATCTATATATATAAAATTACAAACTTATATCTATAGCTACATATTTATCTATGTGCACTTACACAATCATACACACACATACACATCCTGCAAAATAAGTTGTTAGGGAGTTTTGTTGTGAAAACCTCACCGATTATGCTTATTAAAATGAAAGTGGATACAACAGTACTTGGCACACAATCACTGGTGATTTGATGTTGTCACTGTCACATAAAACATCAATGCTTGACTAAAATGATATTTCACTATACGCCAAGATATTTTTAGTCAGTCTTAATTAGACATAATTTTAAATCTGTGGATTCAAGAAACTGTGAATTACAAGTAGCCAAAAACTTCCATAAATTTTGTAATGTAAAACTTCAATCTACCACATATTTGACACTATACTGAATCTCCACAAAAATTATATGAGAGCACACTTTAACCAGATTTCTTAATTGTTACAAATCCTCCATCTCTCTCTAATACTAACTACTTAAACATTAAGTCATGCTTGGTTCACATAGCATTAGTTATAAAATATAAAATCACCATCTTCTTTAATATGTAAGTACATTCAATCTTGCTATTTACCAAGCAGTGGAGATAAACAAATGTATTATCTGAATTGTATTAGAGAGTGTAGGCAAGCTACAAATGACTTAAAACATGATAAACATGACCAGATTATATCATTATATCATTTTACATAAGGAACTTTAGAATTTGTAGGGTTGAAAACAGTTCCTAATAAGTAATGAAGAACCACTGTGAAGCTCAAAATCACTGACATAGAGTTTGTAATTTAAATGTATATGAAACACAAGATAATAAGAATAACTGAAGCAATCTTGAATAATAATAATAATAATAATAATAATAATAATAATAATAATAATAAAAACTAGGAGCTTTACAAGCATTTCAAGTACAGAACTTAAGAGAAAGCTCTAGTAATGATAATGTATTACAATTCTAGTAAAAGAAAAATAGGGTAGATCAGTGGGATAATGAAGAAATTAAGCCATACAAAAAAATGGCTTCAAAACAATGATTAGTCACCCATGTGCAAAATGATAAAGCTGGTCAGGATCTCAAGCTGGTAAGTATCACATGTCAAATACGTAAATCAACAATAGATCGAAGACTTAAAAATATAAGATATTCATCTATAAAATTTTAAAGAAACATGAGGGAAAATATTAATGCAAGCTGAGCTTTGGCAACATTTTCTTAGATGTGATACTAAAAACCTAAACAGAAGAAGAAAAATTTTCTTATTGATCATCTTCAAAAGTGAATGTTTTTTTGCATCTTAGGTAATATCATGAAAATTAAAATAATACCAACAAGTGAGAGAAAATATATTCCTATATCAAATATATTCCTATATCAAATAGAAATTTAACTTGAAAATGTATTTAAAACAAGTCAACAATTTAAAAACTAATAAGCATAGTAAAATAAACCACTTAGCAGAGGCTATCTCATTAAAGAAAGTATACAAATAGGCTATGTAAAGATAAAAAAACTATTTAACATTTTTTAATAGAAAAATAAAATTAAACCACAAAGGTGGATTATAACAAAGATTCTGGAAAAATTAAATTTCATATGTTCTGTTGATGGTAATGCAAACTGTTGCTGTGATAACATATTCTGGTTGTTTCAAGAAACAAATTAATATAAATATTGTATGACATAACCCTTCCTTTTATATACATAAGAAACATATATTCATAGCAATATGCATACAATATCCAAATTAGCATCATTCATGATTGTTAAAATGTGCAAATGAGTAAAATAACCATGCATGAGTATAATAAAATGTATAAGATCAATGGAAAATTATTCATAATTGTAAAGCCATTAATTAGTGATACACACTAGAAAAAAAAAGAATGCATCTTGCCTACATTACATTGTATGATTCAAATTATATATATATACATATATATACACATTTATATGAATTTATATGTATGTATATTAATATATAATATGTTTATATTTATAATATATTTATATATATATTATGTATATTTATATATAAATATATATAAATGTATATATATATTCTAGAAAACATAGTTCTTTATTCAAATAAATGATAAATGAATGGTTTTCAAGAATGAATGCATCAAAGCAGACCTTAAGCATCAGCTCTGCACCCAATCTTACAAAACCCAGAGAAGGCTGGACTCCCAGGAGCTCCAACACACCCAGGAACATAGGATCATAGGATCACAAGATCTCAGGAGCTTGGTCACACTAGGATTTCAGGGTTCCAGAGGCAGCCTGACTCCCAGGAGCTCTTACACACAAGATCTCAAGATCAAGGGGTCAAAGAGACAGCTTGACACTGAGCAGTTATGACACAACCAAGATAAAAGGAGAGAGAGTCTTCAGTCAGAGATTTTGAGTGCAGGTAGTACTAGAGATTACCAGATGGCAAAAGGCACATGCAAGAACATAAGCAACAGAAACCAATGTTACTAGGCATCATCAAATCCTAGTTTTCCCAGCATAGCAAGTCCTGAATACCTCATCACACCAGAAAAGGAAGATTCAGGTTTAAAATAACTTCTCATGATGATAGAGAACTTTAAGAAGGACATATATAAATCCCTCAAAGTAATACAGGACAACACAGGTAAACAGGTAGAAGCTCTTAAAGTGGAAACACATAAATCCCTTAAAGAATTAGAATAAAACACGACCAAACAGGTAAAGAAATTGAACAAAACCATCCAGGATATCAAAATGAAAGTAGAAACAATAAAGAATTCACAAAGGGAGAGTACCTTGGAAATAGAAAACCTAGAAAAAGATCAGGAATCATGGATGTAAGCATCACCAACAGAATACATGAGATTAAAGAGAGACTCTCAGGGGCAGAAGATACCATACAACTGTCAAAAAATGCAAAATGTAAAAAGCTCCTAACCCAAAACATCCAGGAAATCCAGGACCCAACGAGAAGACCAAACCTAAGGATAATAGGTATAGTAGAGAGTGAAAATTTCTAACTTAAAGGGCCAGTAAATATCTTCAACAAAAATATAGAACTAAACTTCCATAACATAAAGAAAGAGATGCCTATGAACATACAAGAAGCCTTCAGAACTCCAAATAGACTAGACTAGAAAAGAAATTCCTCCTGTCACATAATAATCAAAATACTAAATGCACAAAACAGAGAGAGAATATTAAAAACAATAAGAAAAAAGGATCAAGTAACTTATAAATGCAGACCTATTAGTATTATACCAGACTTCTCACAAGATACTCTAAAAGACATAAGATCTTAGGCATATGTCATACAGACCCTAAGAGAACACAAATGCTAGCCCAGCATACTATACCCAGCAAAACTGTCAATTACCATAAATGGAGAAACCAAGATATTCCAGGAGAAAACCAAATTTACACAGGATTTTCCCACAAATGCAGCCCTACAAAGATTAATAGAGGAAAGGCTCCAACACAAAGAGGGAAAGCATACCTAGAAAAAGCAAGAAAATAATCTTCCAATAAACCCCAAAGAAGATAGCCACACAAACATAATTTCACCTTTAATAACAAAAATAACAGGAAGCAACAATCACTTTACCTTAATATCTCTTAATATCAATGGACTCAATTCACCAATAAAAAGATGTAGACTAACTAACTGAATACTTAAACAGGACGCAGAATTTTGCTGCATACAGGAAATGCATCTCAGTGACAAAGACAGACATTACCGCAGAGTAAAAGGCTGAAAAACAATTTTTCAAACAAATGGTCCCAAGAAAGAAGCTGGAGTAGCCATTCTAATTTTGAATAAAATTGACTTTCAACGTAAAGTTATCAAAAAAGATAAGGAAGGACACTTCCTAATTATCAAAGGAAAAAACAATCAAGATGAACTTGCAGTTTGGAACACTGATGCTCCAAATGCAAGGGCACCCACAAAAAAAAATAAAAAATAAAAAATAAAAAAAAATAAAATAAAACTTTGCTAAAGCTCAAAACACACATTGCACTTCACACAATAATCATGGGAGAATTCAACACACTGTTCAGCAATGGACAGATCATGGAAACAGAAACTAAACAGAGACACAGTGAAACTAACAGAAGTTATGGACCAAATGGATTTAACAGATATCTATAGAACATTTCATCTTAAAACAAAAGAAGATACCTTTTTCTCAGCACCTTCTTCTCATGGTACCTTCTCCAAAATTTATCATATAATTGGTCACAAAACAGGCCTCAACTGATGCAAGAAAATTGAAATACTACCATGTATCCTATCAAATAATCATGGAATAAGATTGGTCTCCAATAACAACAAACACAATAAAAAGCCCACATACTTGTGGAAACGGAACAACACTCTACTCAATGATAACTTGGTCAGGAAAGAAATAAAGAAAAATTAAAGACTTTGTAGAATTTAATGAGGACACATCATACCAAAACTTATGGGACACAATGAAAGCAGTGCTAAGAGAAAAATTCATAGGTCTAAGTGCCTACAAAATAAATAAATAAATAAATAAATAAATAAATAAATAAATAAATAAAACCAAAACAAAAAACCTGGAGTAAGCATACACTAGCAGCTCGGCAACACACCTGAAAGCTCAGGAGATACACCTAAGAGAAATAGAAGGCAGGAAATATTCAAACTCAGGGAGGAGATCAACCAAGTAGAAACAAAAGGAACTATACAAAAAATCAACAAAACTTGGAGCTGGTTCTTAGAGAAAATAAGCAAGATAGATGCACCCATAGCCAGACTAAACAGGGAGCACAGAGACATCATCCAAACTAATAAAATCAGAACTAAAAAAGGTGACATAACAACAGAAACTGAAAAAATTAAAAAAAAATCATCAGATCCTAATACAAATGCCTATACTAAACAAAACTGGAAAATTTTGGTGAAATGGACAATTTTCTAGACAGTTACCAGATACCAAAGTTAAATCAGGATCAGATAAGCCATCTAAACAGTCCCATAACCATTAAAGGAATAGCAGCAGTCATGAAAAGTCTCCTCACCAAAAAATGCCTTGGACCAGATGATTTTAATGCAGAAATCTATCAGAACTTCAAAGAAGACCTAATACCAAATCTTTTTAAACTATTCACAAAATAGAAACAGAAAGAGAACTACTCAATTGATTCTATTAACTCAAAGTTCTGCTCATAACTAAACCACACAAAGACACAACAAAGAGAGACTTCAGACCAACCTCGATTATGAATATCAATGAAAAAATACACAATAAAATTCTCAGAATTCGAATCCAAGAACACATGAAAACAATCATCCAACATGATGCTTACCTGCGAGCTTGCTGAGTGCCCTGACAACGGTGACTGGGAAGCTGTATTGGACATATGTTGTTGACTCACCTTTACTTTCCTGTATCCCAGATGGGCCAAGCTTCCTTGCCTCAAGTTTTTAAACATTGTGGAACAGAGAATCAATAAGAGAAGTTATAATAATTCTTATACTTTAATTAAATGTGACCAGTTTTTTTGGACTCAATCGTGGACTAGTCTAGAAATCAATCCAATATTGGAAATAACAGCCTTCATTTGGAAGGCTGGATCTGCAAATTTTCAGAGATATATTTGGAAGGTAGCTGAAGTTCTCTGTAATGTTATGTTAGCAACAGATAAAGTTGGGACAGGATCTGGATTTCAAACAAGTGTTAGTGCATGTGTTAAGGCTCTTTTAATTGTCAAGTTAAAATTACTTTTCTTTCTTCTACAGTACTTATTGTAAGTTTAATTGATGTATACTTTCTAATTGTGTTAGTGTATTGGAACCTGAATATCTGTTATGGTAGTCTATCAACCAGCTTTTGTCTTATTGCCCTGAGTATTACAGAACCTTGGTTTTCTGACAAAAGCTTTCAAGTACAAGAAGTGAGTTAGTCTTTAAGCAGAAGCATGAGAGTATTAGCTGGTTTATTGCTGATATAACAGTTTTAATTATATTAATTGCTGGCACCACTGCTTCTGCACTGCTTTGACACAAGAGTTTAAGACAGTTATTTTTGTTAATCGATTAGCAAAAAGTTACTAATGTGTTAAGTATACAGGAGGTTTTAAATAGGCATTTGGAATACCTGATTGATGCTCTTTATCCTATTCAAAGTAATGGAATGAGGCTCAGAGTTTAAAAGTAAGGAGCCATCTCAAGTGTCACGCCAAATACCAATGAATTGTGTTACTTCTAAAATTTACTATCATAGTCATTAGAATTAGGAAAAACTTTAAAGATACTTGCAGGGCATTTGGCATAATCTTAACACCTCTCTGGATGTTTTAACTTTGCATAGTGAGCTTATGAATTTAAAGAATGCTGCTCTGCTGAGCTTTGGTGATGCAGATATTGCTGATAAAATTATCCATGGCTTGAGGTCAGTATTTCCATTTTGGTCAAGTGTTGAGAATGGCATTTGATTATGCTAGCCCCTTTTGTCCTGGGAATACTTTTATTCTTGTCCATTGTGTTAAAGCTTGTTTTTAACAACATCATGTTGGCAGCCAAAGTACATGGCTTGAAACTGAAAATGAACACCCAGACAGAGTTATTAGTTCAACAGGCTGGCAAGTCAAGGATGGGTAAGATTACACAGAGACTTACCATCCTAAGACAGAAGTACATTGCTTTTGATAATGCATATTCCACAATGGGCAAGGGAAGCACTATTGTCAAAACAACCTAAGACAGGTTCAGTCTTGCTTATGAAATAAAAAAGAGGGAGATGTGAAGAGCTTTTAGGACTGCTTGGCAGGAATCTGACATTGGCCAAGGATAAGGAAATGAGCTGCTTGGCAGGAATCTAAATCTTAGGCTAGAACAAAGAAATTTCAGGCAGGAATCTGAATCTTAGACTAGAACAAAGAAGTAGACTTTAGGCATAAAACTGACTTTTGGCTAGAACAGGGAGGTAGGCTCAGATATTATGGTCATCCTGATAAGTTATTATAGTGATCACAGGAGTGATCACAGGCCTTTGTTTATTGCCTGGTTTATTACTTGACTATTTGTTTTAATTGTCTTGCTTGTTCCTTGATTGTTTGCATCTATTGTATTGCTAGTTCCTCAACATAGAACTGACCTAATACTTGCATGTAATTAAAATGGTATAAAAGAATAAAAAGCAGGAGGGATGGGATAGGGGGTTTATTTGAGGGGGTATGGGGAAAGGAGTTAACATCTGAAATGTAAAGAAATAAAATATTCAATAAAAAACTAAATGTCAATAGGATTGAGAATGGTTAAGAACTGGGCACATGATTTCTTGAATGAAAAAAAAAACATGTTGTGAAATCTGAATTGTCATATGTGTACAACTCTATGAATATACCAAAAATAGATTGAATTTTTACTTTAAACACATAAATTGTGTAGTACTGTACTTTTAAGTATTCACCAAAGTTACATGTGCTAAGTGATCAGTCCTCATGTTACTGAGAGATTCTGTAAACTACTAGGAAAATAGTGTTTAAGGGATGCACTAGGGTCAGTGTACCTGTACCCTTGAATGTTTGGACATTTATATTTCTCATTATAATATTCTTCTTGCCTAACTAATGCATAGATTGGTCCTGTTTCTTACTTCCAAAATTAACTCTTATTTCTCCAGATGGCAAAACAATGGAGCTACTCAGTTAAAAGTGGAATCTTTAGAATCATAAGTAACAATAAACTTTAATGCATTATGACTTAATTCTCATTGTTGTTCTTTATGTGGCAGAAAGCTAATGCATATAGTATAAAAGTATTAAAGCACACATTATAATAGTATTAAAGCTACTAAATATAAAATGCAAACAAAAACTGAAACATAAAATGAAAGCTGTAGTGAAAATGTATTCTTTGAACAATTGTTGATATTTATTAGAAATATGATTTCATAAAGTCTTTAGGTAATGACATGCAAATTTCATATAAAATATTAAATGTTACTAAATCATTTTCTGTGTGTATGCTTTGTAAATATTTGTTTTAACAAATTCTAACTACATATTTGAAAAAATCTAATGAAACATAAATAAAATAATAAACGTATGATAATTTCTGGGCTAATTTTTCAATAGCTAATTTTTCACCCTACTTTATATATTTTGCTCATTGTGACTAATAGATGATACACAGATACTCTTGTTATATATAGATCAGCATAGCATTGTGTAACTTACCTTGAGATAACATTTTGTCTATTAACAGCACATTTAAAGGCTTCTGTCTAAGTTTTGTTTCACTTACTATTGGAAAAGCATAATTACATAAACTTTTTCATCTTATAGAAGTAAATAAAATGTTACAGTAATTAAATCATAATATTAAAAACTGGTTATATAAAAAAAGAAAAAGCCACTGCTCTACTTGTGTTTGAAAGACTCAGTAGTACTTGCCACAGTCATTTTTCTGTTACTTCACAAACTGCCAGCATCTAGACCATCTTTTTACCTTTAGCATGATAGTAATTTCATATTAATTAAGATATTTTGGTATATAATAGGATCAAAGGAAGGTGAATTATTTTTCACTGCCTATCTTTTTAAAGGGTGAGTTCATCCTTTGGTCACTTTTAAGTTTACAAAGCATAACTGATCCAATTCCTTATAAGTCAAAGATACAGGTAAGTAGACAGATACTTCAATGACCTAACTTAGGAAGAGTGTGAGTAAATTTCACCAACATCTTTTAAATATATTCATTGTATCACTATCCCATATTCCTAGTATATACAAAGTAACAACATAAAGTAAGTTAGAGATTATGCTCTTCATTGATTGGGTCAGAAATTTGACTTTCATCAGAAGCTACGTTTCAAATTTATCAAGTAAGAAAAAGATAGGAACCTAGGTTAAATGAAATCTTCCAGACTTGGGATTTTACATCTACAATTTATTCAAATGTATCTTTAAAAGATTACAAATAAATAAACAGCTAGGCCTGGTGACACATTCATTTAATCCTGGCACTCTTGAGACAGAGTTAAGCAGACTCTGAGATTAGCCTGATCTATATAGCAAGTGTCAGGCAAACCAGAAATATGTTTTGAGATCATGTTGTAAGCAAAATTCAATCACACAAAAAAATCCTCATTAAAAAAAACCTCAATAATCACAAAAATGTCAACATCATTTGTATTTTTGTTGAATTTATAATTTCTAAACACTAACAATATGCACTTGAAATAGATATTAAAATGTTTTAGAAAAATGTCAATGTGTGTTCTTTTAAATTCCTAAAATTCTGATTCTTAAAGAGTATCATGCTTTCTTTGTAAGGAATTGTCTTTGTATAAAGTTCATTTCCAGTTAGACTTCACCTCTTTCTTTTGTGGAATATTTATGTCTATAGTTACCTCCTTTTCTGGTAGCCTATCAACTTGACTCAACTATGTGTTGTCCAAAGGAAGTATCATTTGAGAAATTACTAATTATATGGTTGATTTGTGTGTATGTCTCTGAGTATTATCTTGATAATTGAGGTCACTGTGGGCTGCACCATTCCTCAAGAAAGCAGTATGGGGCATACATCAGAAATCAAGCTAGTGAGTGGGTCAGCAACTAAGGTTATTCATGCTTCTTGCTTCAATTGTGCACAATTCCTTTGTCCAGCACATACTTTACATACATAATTTTCTCAGTTAGAAGCTAATTTAGGTCTAAGAAGAGTAGTTTCAATATTACGGGTGCTGTTCTGAAGTAACCTTTATTTTATTTAATACTGGCTTCAATGCAAGCACAAGGATAATGCTAGTGATTCTGTTTAGATACATTAAAGAAAAGTCATACAGTGTTTTTTTTTTTTAATAAAAAGATATCTTTTCAACTCAATAAAAAACACAATGTGTGTTGAGTTTGGATCTAGAATAATTAAAAAGCATATGTTAAGTAAGTGAAGAGGTTAGAAGTAATTATTCTAGTCTTAATGTTGCACCTTTAACAGCAAAAACAATAGCCATAATGGGTGACAAGACCTTGATTACAGTGTGAATGGTATTACACTTTTGGTTCAGTAGTGCATGTGGTTTGAGGCATAAACTGTCAGTTTTGGAACATATCTTACATGGACACAGAGAATTCAGTATATGCCAAAACCTCACCTATTAAAACATTGGTTTCCAGATGATATAATTATTTTAAAAGGTAATAAGAAATTTAGATATGAGAAGGAATCATGAGCTCCATGCTCTTGAAGCTATTATATTTAGGGCCCCTCTCTGCATGTGTGTTCACTCTATGCCTAACTTTCTGTCTACAGTTATATGAACAGTCTCTGTATTATTCTCCTGTTACCATGATGCTCTCCTTCACAATGAGCTTCCAAGAAAGCATCTAATTGCCAAGAGAGTAATCTTTCAAAACTCAAACAGATATATTTGTTCTTTTAAGTGATTTGTGTCAGGTATTTTGATAGAGCATATGCTAAACAAGTTAAATATATGCTCCCTGTTTTTGTCAGTTACCCGTGTTCAAGAAGAAGAGTTTTTAAAATGTTTTGTTTGAAATCTAAAATAAAATTTTAAATCTTTTATGACTTTCATATAAACTAATCATGTTCATATATACATACACATGGACACAGAGAGACAGACCGATTTAATGTAATTGAATACCTCTTTCTCATTTATACTTTTCTTTTTTATGACAAAGTTTGGAGGAATTATTACTCACATTAGGATTATACATATTCATAAAGTAAAATTAAACAATTATTTTCATGGTGTCATTTGTTGTATATTCAGCAAAACTTAATGGTCTCTGTAACTATAAACAATCTTTAAATTGCAGGCATTGGTGAATAAATTAAGCAATTTAAAAAGGAAAGTTAAAAAAGTTAGAATATGCAGAATATTAAATATTATGTACAGTGTTTAACATTACATTGTATGTCATATTGAGAAGGGGAGATTCACTTTGCACATTTCTTTCCATTTGTTTATCTTGGTGTTGGTGGCAGTTTATGTGAGAATGTGTGTTTTAGAGGAAAAATGTAAATTAATTTCAGTCAAAACGTGAATCTTTCAAGAATTACAAAAAGGTTTATAATTTTTCTCCATAATGGTTTGAATATCCCTTCCAATGTTCACATTGAAATTCAATTGTCCCTCTAAAAGTATAACTGTGACCTGTAAGAAGTGGTGGTTATGATTAGATTAAGGTTAATACCTTGAGAGTACACTAGTTAGCAAAGAAGAGGCTGAGCAAGAAAAGCAAGTTCAGTTTTGGGAGCTTTCTCTTGTTCATTCCATGTCTGCCTTGCATATGGGCCCCCTTGGTGTGTATCTACTACAACAGCGAATTTGGCACACCAAGTTGCCATTTATAGATACCAGAATCATTACCTTAGACTCCTCAGTCTCCAGAATCATAAGTCAGATAAACTGCTTTTATTTATAATTTATCCAGAATTTTGGTATAGCAACACAGTATAGACTAAGATGTACTTTGCAATATAAATACCTAAAATAGGCACATTTGTTCATTTAAATTTTTATTTAAAAATTTTTGTAGATAGGTTTATACATACTTTTAAAAGATATGCTGACCAAATTAAATATTTTCAATTAAAAGACTCTATGTAATGTATAGACTTTTCAGTTGTTGAACAATTGTTCCCAAAAAATTTCACATTAATTAGCATAATGGAGATGTGTTAGGTGGAATATGTGGTATGAGGAGCTTGGTGATGCATCATTTGGATCTTAGATTCCCCTAATATTCTAATTATGCAGTGTCTGTTTAACACGGGATAAACGTATTCAAAGTGAGAAAAACCTCAAACATGTCACATTATTTACTAAATTAAAAGAATATCTACCTGCTTTTGATCTATTTCTTTTTTGTCCTCATTCCAGCTGCTCTTGCACATTAGTGTAAGATCCTTATGGTTTTCCATTTTTCTCCCCTATGCCTCTTCTTCTCACTGATCTCGTCATCTGGATTAAATGGCATTCTCTGATTAAAGTCACTCCCCTATGGACTTAGCACACACCTAGCAAATATCAACACTGATAAATTTCAACTGTTTTCTTAATCTTCACATCTAAGTGCAGACCATGCCAAGAAAAAGCAATACAGGACAGTTTCCATCTTAATCACATGAAATTTTGTTTTATTGGGACAGGTTTCCATATAGCCCAGGCTAGCCTCCTGTACTTTACATTACTGAGGATGACCTAGAATTCTACTTTCTAAATGCTGGGATTACAGTCATATGCCACCAGGCCAAGCATCAATCAGGAATGTTTGACGAAACACCTTAGATGAATAAAGGATTCTGGCTACCAGTTCAGCCAAGGTTTTCTGACAATTATTCTATATTATCTCCTTGTTCTCTAATCTCTATATTCTTCTCTGTATTCATTATTAATAACTACCCTGTGAAATAGTTAACTAAAAAAATAGAGGACTTTTGCTAGGCTCACCTGCATCTAATCATACAGGATTTGCTCATTACTCTGGTCTAATGTATATTGCTGCTAGCTCATACTGCCTTTCTTTATAATGGTCTGTGTTATTGCTATTTTGATTCTGATTTCCTTGCTCACTATATCATTTTAGAAATGAGAAGATGAATCTAAAAATAATAAACTGTCATGGTTAATAGAATAAGATTGTGTCTCTCTTACACATAGTTAAAACTGGGCAATTTTCAAAGCTCTTCAGAAGTCTCTCATTGCACGGTTCCAATAAAAGTTTGTTTCCTGTGACTGTTGAACTTCATCCAAGACCCATTCTTAGACATTACCTTCGAAGTTCCCTCTCCTTTGCAGGATGTATTTACTGGACATAAATGGCTTTGTACCACACATTCACCTAACCTTGGGATAGAGAGTGGTCACATATTCTTTATCATGGTCTATTGTATGTCTGGAGCATTTCATTTCTGCTCACTCATTTTGCTTTAGGTGTAAATGTTAGCTCAATCTCTGAGCTGCAGAGAATTCAGACAAGTTTCAGGCATGCTTCATATCTCAGATGTAACTTCAGGTGCTCTACAGCCTGCCTTTCTATATGTGCTCTCAAGTGTAGTGTTGGTTGTTCTTTCTTCAATTTAGTTCTGTGGTTGTCTGTGTTATGTAACAAACCACCTGAAAATGTACAGATATTCAATTTAAATTTTTTGCCCTCAGATTCTGTGGGTCAGGCATCAAGAAACAGCACAGGGATGCTGGTTTTTCCTTCGTTTTATAATGTCCTCTTGAGGTTAGGGGTGACTTGATAATTGGAATACAGAGTCCTCTAGTTCATGCTGACTATTAACTGGAGCTATAAGTAAAGCTTTTGGACAAACACATAATCTGACCTCTTCTGCTGGCCCCCAAAGCATTTGGATTTTATGTACAGTTATTTAGACTTCAAAATGAGTTTGGAAGTTAACAGTGTGAAAGTGTCCTTACCTTTTTTTTTTTTTTTTTTTTTGGCAAAATGTCAAAACAAAACAAAACAAACAAATAAAAAAACATAGAACATCACTTCTGCCACTATCCTTACATGCAAGTCACAGTATTTCAGAGATAAAGGAGTGACTATCTGTCTTCTTATTCTAAAAAAGCAGAGATTCTAAAATGACACCTAGGGAGGGGCAAACAGTTGAAGGCAACATTTTAAAATGCCAAATTTTCTTTCAAATAAATTTTACTAAATATATTCTTTCTTCATATACATTCAGAGTATTTTGTTTTATTTGATTATAGAATTTATGTAAAAGGTCCAAGTGTCACAAACATTTTATTATGTATTCTCTTAGTAAATTATGTATTTTTAGTGTCACCTATGTTTTGAATGCCACTTTTATAAAACTTTCATGTCTTGTTATATAAAAAGAAAAATGTGAAGTTCCTCTTCCAGAGCCCTCTGGCATCAACTGCCTGGCATGAACCACCCAGGGTTGCCCTAGACAACAAAGGCAGATCTTCATGTGGTGCTCAGGATGGGGCTAGCCTTTTTCTGCTCATCACAGCAACATTTCCTTATTACAGTTTTCTATATAAAGAGGAACTGTATCCTTTCAGCTTAAACTTCTGGCTAATGTTTAGACCTAAGTATTTTATGCCTCTTACAAGAAATATATAAATAGAGAAAGGAGGTAAATGTTTCAGCAGAAAAATCTAATTTTGTTTTTAATAAGATATTCAAAATGAAGCAGTGACTTCAAATAGTTGTAAAGCCATTTGGTATCCTATCACTACAAAGAAGCAATATTTTCTATACAATCAAAATATTATACATTTTTTTTCAAAAAAAATGTGCATTCAATTTGCTTTTAAAGTTTGAATTCCATGTCTATTATGTTTATTTGTTGTGTTTTCTTCTATACAAATTACGTTAGGTATATGTCTGAGTTTTCTGATGAATTTTACTCTGCATGCATGTGTTTATGGGTTCATGTGGCTACAGGAACATTTTGGGTGGTAATAAAAAGGAACAGAAGAAATTCACAAAGTACTTAATACTTAGTGGACCACCAGCAGCAAATGGGAGGCTCTAGTACTGTCAATTTTTTTATTTAATTATGTGTAGTAATACCTACTGTGAACATTCTAGCTTTTAGAAATCCCCGGTATAATTGTAATCACTAAGATATAACTTTAATGTTATATCTTAAAACAAAAACCAAACATCTCTCTGGAAAGAAACCTTTATTTTTATTTGTGTTTGTTTAAATTTTGATAGCAGATATAAACAAAAGATAAACTGAGGATATATATCCTGAATTAAAGACTGACTTATCACTCTTGTCCAAGAGTGATTTTCATTTTGAGTAGGACAAACAAGTCTAAAAACATTCTCACTAAGATACAATGAACTGAGTAGGCATAGAAGGGCAAACATGGAGCTGAGCTGGGAGATGCTTCTGCTGAACCTCTTGAAACTTGGATCTCAAAAGACCTAAAGAGAAGCTTTAAATGCTTAGCCTTTGTGCTATAAAGCTAATCTCTAATCTCTGAACTGGTTGAAGTTGGCTTTTATTACCTCTTACTGGAGGATGACTCTTTGAACACACAAAAAAGTACTTGAAGTTAAGAAAAAGCAAGCTCAATAAAGGGGATACAGACAATATTGAAGTAGATTTAAAATACTACTCAATATCCTGTACTGAATCTTCAAAGCAATTGTACTCAGACTACTGTGGTAAAGTAAGTAGCAATCAAGGTATACTTCTATTAAAATACGTGTTTTTGAGCTTATGTTCTCATTCTCCCTTTTATTCCTGGTTTTCAAATTTCCTATAGGGATAATCACAAAGCAAAGGGATGTAGAATGTTGATTTGCTGTTTATAAAATGTCCATATATTGATTTCCTAATAATGAATTATGTAACAGCATATTAAAGTCTGAACACAAGATGAAAAGATCTGATACTCAACTCACTTATCAGAGACATATTTATTACATGAATTTTCATATTAAACTATGAGAGAATAATAATCTAAACAAGAACTATTTAGGCAAATAAAATTTATGAGAGGAAATTAATAACATATCTGGAAAAATGAGGGTAGTTCTGTTTCATTAGATGACTGAATCAATAAAAACCATAAAAGACAAAATGTCAAAAGTATGTTGTATCTGTTTAAAGAATATGAATGTCTCTGCTTGTCAGAACAAAAATGTTAAGTGTTATAGACAAAGGAGTAGCATGCTCAAAAATGTTCACTATCAAGAACAAATTCACAGAATCAGATATGGAGTTTTAGAACTAGAAAGAATGTAAGCAGTGATGCTGGCTAGAATAGATTTGAAGTATTCATCAAATCAAATGTATATCTGAACATTGTAGGAGAGAGAGGAGCAATGGATCTAAAAAACTGTTAAGAAATTGTAGTCAATAAGGCTGGGTGTTTAGAATCATTAAAACAAAATAAACAATATTGGATATAATATTAATGTGCAAGAATAAAATAGTGGATAGGTAAAATACAAATGGAGATGAGTTTAAGAAATTCATACTAATGTCAAATTTTACTTTTCAATATATTCTTTAATGAGGAATATAGTCATACAGGTAAAAAAATTCTCTCCCACTGATCTATTCTGAGTCAAAAGAAAAATGTCCTTAATGTCTGAGGTCTTAAGTTGTGTTCTTTTAACTGCCTTGAGAGTTGCATACATCCACTAGACCTATTCTTGTATTGACTACTTTTTCCTCTCTTCATCTGTGAAATGCACAATGAACTTTTAAATAGCAAACTTAACCACATCAATTTTCATATAAACTGGAACTTTTAAGATTGAGGGAAATGCTAAATATAAGAAAAATATAAAATTTTAAAAACTTTCTTTGCAAAAGTTTTCATTACAAAAATGAAGGGTATATTAATGGGTATATATGTGAATATTTATATAAAATATTTAAAAGGGACAACTTCTACATGTCTGGAAATTTCTGAAAGTCAAGGGATATAAGGAAAATATTTGGCATACCAGATGTGTGAAATTTCCCCAAACAACATTTGAAACTCATCTTGAGTATCCACCAGAGCTAGTTGATGAGACACTAATGATAATGTCACACACTTTGATGGCAAGATATAGAAAATAAAGCTGGAACTGAATTGGATGTTTTCCCCCTGTTAAGTCATTTTGATAGTGTTGGAAGGTTCTGTCCAGGCAGCTGGAGGAGAATGGGTATAAGTGGTCTTATGCAACAGTGCACTCTACATCCTATGATATCAATCTTTCATTAAAGATGTGCCCACTGGAGATGTGCTCATAGTATATGAGCATTACCAAAGTAATTCTCTCCTCTGCAACTGAATTTAAGAGTCAACTCACAGAAGGGAGATATATACCTGATACTGTGCACATAGTTTAAAAATATGGAAAGGCAGACCATAATATTTAGAGCTAAATTTAATACCCTTTTTGGGCATAAGTGGGAGAGGAGGTCCTTGGTCCTATAAAGACTGAATGTTCCAGTGTGAGAGAATTCAAGGGCGGGGAGGTGAAAGTGGGTGGGTGGGTGGAGACACATTCTCATAGAAGGAGGAGGAAGGGAGATGGGCTAGGGAGTTCCTGGGTGGGAGGAAAATTTGGAAAAGGAATAACATCTGAAATGTAAATAAAATATTCAATAAAAATTAATTTAAACAACAAAAACTACAAAAGAATCCCATGACTGAGCCAACCACAAGCAGGTTATTAAAGTAAAACAAGGCTATTTTGTTTCTTGTGAAAAGTAATGGCCTTGCCAGTGAATGGCATGTTCAAGGCCGACAATAAAGTCAAAATAAATACTCCTTCAAAAAAAGAAAAAAGAAAACTTTCATGTTGCCAATCTGCCTCAATATGTTTCTATCCATAGACACATGTGACACCTGTCTTTAATCAGACAAGCCTCTTTTGCTAGTGAAGAGTATTGAATACAGGGATCTATTTTTGTACAAAGTGCTGAGGCAAGTAAAGGTTGTGTGCTTAATCACAAAGAGGATATTTGTGTTTCCTGCTATAACTCTGAAAGTAATTTTAGGAGAGAGAGCAGAAAGAAGGTAGGAGCTGGAAGATGTGGACAACATTAATTTAGTCATGAATGTGGTACTGGACATTGAGGTGAAATGGGTAATAGTAAAGACGTGAGGGTAATTGGAGGTTATAATAATCAGAATATGTTATATGTACATGAGATTGTTAACTAATAAAAATCAAGCAAGTGTTCTTGTCTTATGGTTGCTCCCCAAAACAGCTTTGGTGACTGTCATGGATGCCAGGTCATCTTGCCTCATCAGACCTTTTAGACAGATCCAGTCAGAACTCAGTCATGCTCTGAGCCTTCCATATGCAGATACTGGATAACAAATGCAAAAACTATTTTTTAAGTCTATTCAAATCCTCTAATTTTCCTATCCCTCCCTACCCCTTTAAAGAATTTTTAATCACCCATATTTAGCAAGAAGAAGTTATAGAGAGTAACTTCATCACAATTCCCTTGTTTTAGTTATCTGGTAATAGTTATTTTACAAATTATAGATAGGTTGTAGTATTAAGGGTTAATTTGGGAATAGTGATAATTTTGTACAAGAAGAAAATAGGTGGAATGGATTACTAAATTTTATTCTTGAACAAAGCATTGTATATACATAATCTTAATTGATAGAAATCTTTATAATTGATGCAGAATTGAAGTTATAATTTCTTACATTGGTACAGAATTAAAATATTGATATAGAATTAAGGTTTTCATTGATATAAATTTATTATATTAATACAAAATTTGAAATTAATATTGTTACTCTTAGAGATTGTACCTATGCAACTCATTTAAGAATACAAAGCTTAGATCCAGTCGTTCTAATAACTGCTACTACAAACTCTTTTTATGTGATTATGTAACACAAGTTAAGGGCCAGAGAGTAAACTCAGGGTTCTGTTAGATTCTGATGTAATTATAAGCAGATGTTTTCAATCTTATTCCATTAGAATTTGCTAAGAATAGTCAAGGTTTAACAGTTCAGTTATAACTTATATAGATAGGTAGTCTTCAAAAATATAGGAATTCCACAAAATCTAACATTTAATCATTTTGTAAATATTAGGTCATTTGACTGGAGGCATGTCTGCTCCTTACAGCACTCCCTTCTTGGTTCAAAGAAGAAATTGAGGATCACTGCCTCAAGGTAAGGATGCTTCTTGTGGCAAGATAGCCACAGGGCAGAAATTGCCTATTTCATCTGCAAACAAAATAATTTCCAGGAAAAGGACACATTATGCAGAATAGTTCACTGGCAACTCTGGCAAGACAGGGTAAACAGTCCTTCATAATCCTGCTTGGCAAAGGTCTTTCAGATAATAGTGGGCCAAAAGGCTAAAGACAGATGCTCCAATATTATAAGGAATTAAGGGGCTGTCCAGGTACTCAGCAGTCTATAAAATTGTTTAAGTTTGAGAAACAGTGCTTGGTGCTTCCTATTTACTCAGGTAATATTTGAATTATTCTAGGATTTCAAACAAAATTGAAGACTCATTTTAGTCTTATAAACTCAATTTGTTTAACATTGAGAGAGAGAGAGAGAGAGAGAGAGAGAGAGAGAGAGAGAGAGAGAGAGAGAGAGAGAGAGAGATTATAGAGTAGAAGACACAGTTTTCAGATGGCATTACAGGCTAAAATCTAAACATAATCAAGGGATAGAATCATAATTCTTTCATTAGAAATGAGGGTAGAGTATTTTATCTAATTGACAAATATGATAGAATAGATGTTAATTGTATATCATATCTTGTAATTTACACAGCTATTATGGTTATGTCTGAGAGAAGAGTTTTATTTTATTTTATTTATTTTTTGACTAAAAAAGTAAGATGTAGGGGTGGTTCTTATGCCAAGGTACTTTTTCCCAATTGGTTCTTGATCAATTAGTAAAGATGAAGCAATGGGCAGTACTTGCAGGTCCCTGCAAGCAAGCTGCCAGATGCAGGAGAGGAAAGGAGTGTTTGCCATGCTTCTGAGGTAGAAAAGCCAATCAGCCATGTGAGATCTCGAGCAGAGTCATCACAAGCTGCTTCTACAAGCATAAGGTTAGAAAGTATAGTTAGGACTAAAGGTAACTTAGCAACTGAAGTTAGGGCAGGTTGAGAAGTGATAAGCTAAGGGTATTGGGAAGGGCATACTAGGTGCAGGCGATTGGCAGTGCCCAACAATTGAGACAATAAGGCAGGTTGAAATTGATCAGTGTGTGTGTGTGTGTGTGTGTGTGTGTGTGTGTGTGTGTGTGTTTCCACTCATTTATCCAATATCATCTGAATGGGGGCAGGTAGAGCAGCCCATTCCCAGAGCATTAAGGCATGATAGCAAAAGCTACATACAACAAAGTGAGTACTTTCTTCCTTGCTGACAAATGACTCCCTCTTTGCTCTGCCCATTTGGGGCATAGCCACAGAGTTCATGTTCAGTGAAAAGAAAAGAGATTGGAGAATTGGAACCTCATTATTGAGCTTTTGTGGATCTTGATAAACTCCTACATTCAAATAGAGCTATAGAGCAGGTAAAAAGATTAAAGGTTCAAATGTTCAGTCCACAACACCTATAAAATCAATGGTAAATTTCCTCCAATATTACATATGCCTTTGTTGTTAACTTTCTTGAATAACAGATAAAGTTCTTTTAAGAAAATGTTTTTATAACTATTACTTTTTCTGTTTTGCTTTTATCAGTTATTTTATATATTTACATTTGAAATGTTATACCCCTTCCCAGTTTCCCATTGGCAAACAACTATACCATCCCCTTCCCTGCTTTTATTAGGATGCTCCTCCACCCACCTACTCTTGCCTCATGGCTCTAGCATTCCCCTATAATGAGTCATCCAGTCTTCACAGGACCAAGGGTCTCCCTGCCCATTAATGCCAGATAAAGCAATCCTCTGCTACATAAGCAGCTGGAGCTATGAGTCCCCCACATGTGTATTCTTTGCATTATGGTTTAGTCCATGGGAGCTTTGGGGGAGGGGGTCTAGTTGGTTGATATTGTTGTTCTTCCTATGGGGTTGAAATCCCCTTCAGCTCTTTCAGTCCTTTCCCTAAATTCTTCATTGGAGTCACAGTGCTCAGTCCTGTGGTTGGCTGAATGCATCCACATCTATATTGTTTAGATTCTGGCAGAATCTCTCAGGGGACAGCCATACTAGACTTCTACCTGCAAATACTTCTTGCCATCAGCAATAGTATCTGGATTTGGTGTTTGCAGATGTGATGGATCCCTAGGTGGGGCAGTCTCTGGATAGCATTTCCTTCCATCTCTGCTCAACTCTTTGTCACTAAATTTCTTTTATATAGGAATAATTCTGTCTTAATATTTTTGAGATGGGTAGATGGCCCCATCCCTCAACTGGGGACTGTGCCTAAGCTCTGGATATGGTCTCTACAGGTTTTCCTGTGGGGTAGTGGGCTGTGAGAGGCAACTGGGTACCTGGTTGAGCACAGGCCTCAAACCTCAGATACTCTAAAGAGATGGTAGGAGTTCAGCCTTGCTCCTGGGCCCTAGTTTTGTTTTTTTTTTTTTTCACTTATCCACAGCCCCTCCCAAAGAAAGGTTTGTGGCCTTTGGTCACATAGCACAGGTAGAGGGCATGACTACAGGCCACAGAGCCTCAAGAGATCGCCATATTAATGAGATACCTAAAGACCAGAGGGTGTAGGCAATTAAGCATTTCTTCCCAGACCCTCCTCCTACTCACAAAAGATATTTAACCTCAGGCCCACCCTGAGGACACAAGATATAGCTTCATCCACTTTCCACCATGACAATAAACTTTTTAAGACCATAGACTACCTCTTGTACTTGGGGCCTGCAGTGGAGAACTGTAGAGGGGGCCTTCAACCAATGAGCCGCCATCTAATCTTCCACTGAGGACCTCTCTACATTCCAGCCATGGAGGCCACCAACTCAATCAAGCTAGCTGAGCCATCCATGACCCAGCCAAGCAAGTCTCACAAACTCACAGGGCACTGCCAGAGCTTCTCTCTTTTATCCCCCTTGGCTGTGGGCTGGTTCATCCCATACACCCCCAGTCTCAACTCTTCCATGACTCCTGACAGCACTTGGTAGCCCAGGAATCTGAGACCAGTCGATCTCTGCACACCTTCTTGCCTGGGGTCCCCACCTAAGAGCTCTGCCCCCGTGGGGTCTCAGACTGAGATCTCCCCACACCTGGAGTGGAGCTTGGTGGCTTCTCATAGCCTATCATCTGCCTGGCACCATGTGAAATTCCCACACTTCTGTCCACCCCTGAGCCACAGTTCCCGACACCCGGGGGACAGACATGATGTAGCCACAACTCAGGCCAACAGAACCCACACCTATGCACAGGCACCACAGCCCCACATTTTCTTTCTCCTTCCTTGGGTATTTCAGCCAGTTCCATCCCAGTAGAGTCTTGGGAGCCACATTCTTTCCTGGCTTCTGGGACTTTCTAGTGGCTACTCACAGTTTTCCAACCCCAGTACTACATATCACTGTTCCATTTGTTGACCCTTTGTACTTCCTCTTCTCCTCCTACACCTGGTCCTAACCCTCTATTTCACCCATTCCTTTTCCCCCCAGGTCCCTCACTTCCTTTACCTTTCATGATTATTTTTTCCCTATTCTAAGTAGAACTAAAGAATCCACACTTTTGTCTTACTTTTTCTTGTGCTTTATATGGCCTGTGAGTTGTATTGTGAGTATTCTTAGCTTTTAGGCTAATATCCACTTACCAGTGAGTACATACCATGTATGTTCTTTTGTGACTGAGTTACCTCACTTTGACTGATATTATGTAGTTCCATTCATTTGCCTAAAAATTTCAAGAAGTCATTGTTTTTAAAAGCTGAGTAGTATTCCATTATGTAAATGTACCACATTTTCTGCATCCATTCCTCTATTGAAGGACATCTATATTCTTTCCAGCTTCTGACTATTATAAATAATGATGCTATGAACATAGTGAAGCATGTGACCTTGTTATCTGTTGGAGCATCTTTTAGGTATATACCCAGGGGTGGTATAGATAGGTCTTGAGATAGATCTATGTCCAGTTTTCTGAGGAACAGCCAGATTAATTTCCAGAGTGGTTGTACCAACTTAAAATCCCACCAACAATGGAGAAATGTTATTCTTTTTTCACATTCTCACCAGCACCTGGTGTCACCTGAATTTTTGATCTTAGCTATTCTGACTGGTGTGAGGTAGAATCTCAGGTTCATTTTGATTTGCATTTTCCTGATGACTAGGGATGTTGAACATTTCTTTAGGTGCTTCATACCCATTCCTCAGTTGAGAATTCTTTGTTTAGCTCTATACCTTATTTTTAATAGGATTATATATGTCTCTGGAGTATAACTTCTTGAGGTGTTTGTATATTTTGGATATTATCCCCCTGTTGGAAGAATGGTTGGTAATGATTTTTACCCCATTATCTAGGTTGGCATTTTGTTCTGTTGACAGTGTCCATTTCCTTAAAGAAGCATTTCAATTTTATGAAAAGTGTTGTGTTCAAGAAGTTTTCCCCTGTGCCTATGTGTTCGAGGCTCTTTGCCACTTTCTCTTCTATTAGATTTACTGTATCTGTTTTTATGTGGCGTTCCTTGATGCACTTGAATTTTAGCTTTGTACAAGGAGATAAGAATAGATCAATTTTCGTTCTTCTACATGCTGATTGCCACTTAAGCCAGCACCATTTGTTGAAAATTATGTCTCTTTTCCACTGAATGGTCTTGTCAAAGGTGAGATGTTCATAGATGTGTGGGTTCATTTCTGAGTCTTCAATTTGATTCCATTGTTTTACCTGTTTATATTTGTACCAATACCATGCTGTTTTTTAATCACCATTGCTCTGTAGTACTGCTGGAGTTCAGAGATGTTGATTCTGCCACAAGTTCTGACTGTTGAGAACAGGTTTCACTATCCTGAGATTTTTATTATCCCAAATGAGTTTGCTAATTGCTCTTTCTATCTCTGTGAAGAAATGAGTTGGAATTTTCATGGGGACTACATTGAATTTTCAGATTGCTTTTGATAAGATGGACATTTTTACCAAGTTAATCCTGCTGATCTATGAGTATGGAAGATCTTTCCATTTTCTCAGGTCATCTTCAATTTCTTTCTTTATAGTCTTGAAGTTCTTATCATACAAATCTTTACTTGCTGGGTTAGAGTCACAACAAGATATTTTATATTATTTATGACTATTGTAAAGTGTGTAGTTTCCCTAATTTCTTTCTCAACCCAGCTTTATCCTTTGAGTAGAGAAAGGCTACTGATTTGTTTGAGTAATTTTATATTCAGCCACTTTGCTGAAGTTGTTAATAAGCTGTAGAGATTCTCTGGTGAAACTTTTGGGGTCACTTAAGTATACTATTATATCATCTGCAAATGGTAGTATTTTGACATCTTTCTTTCCAATTTGTATTCCTTTGACCTTCTATGTTGTCTAATTTCTCTGGCTAGAAATTCAAGCACTATATTGAATAGATGGGTCAAGAGTAGGAAGCCTTGTCTTGTTCCTGATTATAGTGAGATTGATTCAAGTTTCTCTCCATTTAGTTTGATGTTGGCTATAGGTGTGATGTATATTGCTTTTTATTATGTATAGGTATGGGTCTTGAATTTCTGATCTTTTCAAGATTTTTAACATAAAGGATTGTTGTATTTTGTCAAACAATTTTTTAGAATCTAATTAGATGAACATTTGATTTTTTTTCTTTGAGCATGTTTATATAGTGGATTACATTGATGTATTTCCGTATATTGAATCATCCCTGAATCTGTGGAATGAAGCCTACCTGAGCATGGTGATATATTCTTGAAATATCACTCAGGGATTTTGAAAGAATGTATAAGACCAACACAATCTTTAATAAGACAAGCTTCCATCACAGTTTTGGGGATTAAGGCACAAAATTACACTGCCATGAGGAAATACTGGCATATGATATTTTCTGGGAAAGAAAAAATAATTATTTTTGTAGTAATAGGATCAACTACATTATAGTTCAACTACACTCCAAGAAGAAACTACTCTCAAGAGAACCTGGGTTACAAAAGGAGAAAACCACAAAGAAGGGTGAATGGGAAGTCAAAGGTAGAAAGGGTAGTTGTGGGAGAATTGGAGGTTACTACAGTTAAAATAAAAAATTATATGTAAACACCTATGCACACATACTTTGTTTTTAGCTTTCTCAACAATGTAGTTAAAATCTCAAGGTGGAATCATCTTTAAAGCATAAGAGCTCTTGTGAACATATAGATAAGAGCTGTTGGTGTAATTAGTTGACCTGTGGTCTATTCAAGAAAGAAGACTCTTATCTAGCTGGTCTTAATCGAATCTTTGTCTACCTTTTTTCTGTTAGTAAGAGAGGAATACAGAGTATGACATAGGAAGAAAAGGGCAGAATGCCAGATTCTGATGATGAAAAAGGGGAATGTCAACAAACAGAAGTCACAACTAGAAGCTAAGCACCACCAATGAAAGTCCTCCTTGAATTCCTTCATAGCACCAGAGACAATGTGTGACCACCGTTTTGCTTACATCTGATTTTGAATATTCGAATTTCAGAACTATGTAAAAAATAAGCTTACATTATTTTAATGCACTCAATTTAAGTTATTTTGTGATGGTGCCAATGCAAAATGATGAGAGCATGTCCCCTTTATGAAACCAAAAAAATATTTGGATAGTTTGCTTAATTGATTCTAGTTTAATTTTCATCATGTTCATAATCTTACTATTTTTTATTATTATTTTGTCTTTTCATTATATTCACTTTGGATTTCTGATGCTCTGCTAATATTCTACATGTGGTGTTAACTAAGGAAATTGCATTTCTCATCTATGAAAACTGATTCCTCAAATGTCTAAAGTCATTATATACATCATTATCTAATTTTGGAACAATACTCATCTGTCAATATCTCTAATACTTATTCTCTAGCTGTCATGGTCATATTCAAACTATATGTCCTAAAATTTCCTGCTCTTTCTGTGGCATTTTACATATATATGTTTTTATGAATTGACAATTTTCCTATCTTTATTACTACTATTTCTGAAAAACTTGCAATATAATCTGACACATGTAAGTATGAAAGACATTTATTAAATACTGAATAAATGTAAAAATGCAAGCTTATTCAAGGTTCTTTGAATAACTGAATAAGACAATGGTTGAATTTTCACTTTCCTGGCACAGTATAAAGAATTAGATGTCAGTTAAAATTAGTATAGTGATCCATTGTAGATGTTATGTCAAATGTTTAGAATTTATTCCATAGGTGAGTACTCACTAAATTGTCTAACTTGAACTGCATTAGTTGTTTATAGTGAGACACCATGCATATACATTTTATTCACAAAAGACATATAACAGATAAAAGAAGCATCATGTAGGAGACAGCTAGTATTCTTTCCTCTGTTCACTGTCCTCGGTTTAACATCTGAAGGTCACCTAGGGTTTCTGATGAGCATGGGGTGAAAACCATTACTATAAGCAATAGAAAATCTGTAGGAGATTTAAGCAAGACACTTACATGCTCAAGGCTATACTTTACTAGTTACCAGATTAAAAATAAAGGAGAACTATTTGTTGAGTATGCTGTCTTTTTCTACTAGATGGTTTTGGCTACTTTGTCAAAGATTAGGTGATCACAGGTGTGTGGATTTAATTCTGGGTCTTCAATTTTATTCCATCAGTATACCTGCCTGTCTCTGTACCAATACCATGTTGATTTTATCACTATTGCTCTGTAGTAGAGCTTGAAGTGAGGGATGGTGATTCCCTCAAAAGTTCTCTTATTGTTGAGAATAGTTTTTGCTATCCTTAGACATTTGTTGTTCCAAATGAATTTGAAAATTACTATTTCTATGTCTTTGAAGAAATGAGTTGGAATTTTAATGAGGATTGCATTGAATCTGTAGATTGCTTTTGGTAAGATGACAATTTTTACTAAGTTAATCCCGCTGATCCATAAGCAAGGGAGATCTTTCCATCTTCTGAGGTCTTCTTCAATTCCTTTTTTAGAAACTTGAAGTTTTGTAGTACAGATCTTTCATTTGCTTGGTTAAAGTCACAACAAGACATTTTATAATACTTGTGACTATTATGAAGGTTGTAGTTTCCATAATTTCTTTCTCATGCCAATTATTCATTGAGTAGAGGAAGACTATTGATTGTTTGAGTTAATTTTATATTCAGCCACGTTGCTAAAGTTGTTTATCAGGTGTAGAAGTTCTCTGGTGGAATTTTTGGGATCATTTAAGTAGACTATCATATCATCTGCAAATACTGATATTTTGATTTCTTCCTTTGCAATGTGCATCCCTTTGACCTCCTTCTGTCATCTAATTGCTCTGACTAGAACTTCAAATACTGTATTAAATCGACAGGAAGAGAAGGCTAACTCAAGTGGTGGTCAGCATGTAGAAGAATGCAAATTGATCCATTCGTATTTACTTGTGCAAAGCTCAAGTCCAAGTGGATCAAGGATGTCCATATAAAACCAAATGCACTGAATCTAGTAGAAGACAAAATGTGAAAGAGCCTCGAACACATGAGCACAGAGAAATTTTCCTGAACAGAACACCAATGGCCCAGGCTCTAATATCAACTATAAACAAATGGGATCACATAAAATTGAAAAGCTTCTGTAAGCAAAGGACAGTGTAATAAAGATGAAATGGCAACCTACAGATTGAGAAATGATTTTTACCAATTTTACATTCAACAAAGGGCTAATATTCAATATATACAAGTAACTCAGGAAGTTAGACTCCAGAGAACCAAATAACCCTATTAAAATGAGAGCACATGTTTCACTATGTTCACAGCAGCTTTATCTGTGATAGCCAGAAGCTTGAAACAACACAAATGTCCTACAAGAGAAGAATAGATACACAAAATGTGGTTCATTTACACAATGAGATACTACTCAGATATGAAGAATGAGGGCATCGTGAGTTTTGCAGGATTAAACTACAAAATATCATCCTGAGTGAGGTAACTCATACCCAAAAGTATATGCATAGTATGTACTCACTAATAAATGGATATTAGCCAAAAAAGCACAGAATTCCCAGGCTACAATACCATATCTAAAGGGTAGGCATGGTCCCTGGGATGGGACCACACACCCATCTTAAAAATGTTAACAGAGAATTGTTCCTGTCTAATGGACATACAGGGACAAAAAGTAGAGCACAGTCTGAAAGGCCATCTAGAGACTACCTGACCTGAGGATCCATTCCATATGCAGAAACCAAACCCAGACACTATTGCTTATACCTAGAAGTGCGTGCTAACAGAAGCCTGATACAGCTATCCCCTGGTAGGCTTTGTCAGAACCTGACCAATACAAATGTGGATGCATACAGCCAATCATCAGACTGAGCATGGGGAATCCAATGGACAAGTTAAGGGAAGAACTGAAGGAGCTGAAAGAGTTTGCAATCCCATAGAAAGAACAACAATACCAACCAATCAGAATTCCCAGAGCTCCCAAGGACTAACTCACCAACCAAAGAGTACACTTGGAGGGATCCATGGCTCCAGCTTCATATGTAGCAGAAAATGGCCTTATCTGGCATCAGTGGAAGGGGAGGCCCTTGGTCCTGTGAAGACTTGACACCCTAACATAGTGAAATGCTAGGGCAGTGAAGCAGGCATGGGTTGGTGGGGGGGGGGCGCAGAACTTTCATAGGAGCAGGGTGGATGGGGGACGGAGTAGGAGATTTGTGAAGGGGAAACCAGAAAGGAAAATAACATTTGAATTATAAATAAATAAAATAAGAAGGAAGAAGTAGAACCTTGCCACTCAAGACAGGATGATCAGCTGGGAGAAATTTGCCATATACCAATATAGACTCAAAAAACTATGACAAAGCTCAAAAGAAGAAGAGGGAAGGAGAAAGTGGAGAGAAAACTATCCAATAAGTGATAGCTGGGTCACAATTATTTGATTGATTAATTAAGAATATAAAATTAGGTGAAAAGGAACAGGAAGCTGTTTTGTCTCTAGGTTGGCTGAGATAGAATGCAAAAGAGAAATACAAATTAACAAGTAAATTGAACTTGTCATATATGTTTAATACCAACAAGAATGTTCCAAGCCACTTAGTTAAATCATTTTGATCCTTAGATTTGAAAATTACATTATTTAGGGCTAATTCTTTAAACATAAATACATGTGCAATAAGCATGCATTGTTTCTTATAAGAATAAAACATGGAAATGGGAAACAATAGCAACATTTTAAAGCCTAGACACAGGATTCTTTAGCAAAAGTTTGGTGTGACAAAGAAGCACTAGGACAAGAATCCTAGCCTCTAAGCTCAAAGTCCATTCTCCTGTGCCTGTCCTATGAAAATGAACATCAAATACAGATACTTTATTGATTTGCTAGGACCCACACCACTAATTTTTATCAGTAAAATGTTCTTGAAAGAGGAGACAAGAATAAGTTGTTTTACCTTTTGAGGCTTTTGCATTCTACCACTGTACCATCTGGACCCTCTCGTCTCTTGAAGTACACAAAGCTCCCTGGTGAATGTCCAACATAGATCACAGTGGGTGATAACCCCAAAGCCAGAATTCTCTGCCAGCAATGCCATTAGACAAATTTATAAAGAGTGTTTCTGATGAGACTCCCTTCAGAAAACAGTGTTTTCTGGTTCCAGAGAGAATGAATTTCTTCTAAGGCCAGCCAATACAACAGCAATTTGTCTGCATTCTGTGTGTCAGTTATACCCTCTTTGACAGAGGTTAGAATTCATTTTAATGACTCAGGGGAATTACTCCTCTAGAATAGTATCTGTACAACAGAATTACAAGTGATTTTGTTAAACACAAGCATTCATTTATACATATTCAATTTCTATAGTTTTTAAAGCATGAAAATAAATGTCTCATTACTCCCTTTAGTATTCAAGTCAATACTCTTATCATTTGTTTAAATTATTGTATGATTTCTATCTTTTAATTTTATCCAATCTTGTGTAGGTATTTAGCAAAGGTGAGTAGGGATTAAAGCAGGAGAAAGTAACTTTTCAGATAGCAAATAAATATCTAAGGTTATACCTGCTGATGAAATCTTGCTTAGAAAGCATATTCAACATTGTATTCTCTTTACCACATAAAAATAGCATCACTAACATATCTGTAATCAAAGCACTTGGAATATAGAGGCAGGACAATATATTCAAGATAAGCTGTGTCCACATAATGACATTTAGGCCATCTTTTACTACCAACACCCTGCCTCCCAATGCACAATATAGCAATAAGAATGATAAATACACGGTTTTTTTGAAATGTATTTTATTTAAAAGTGGTATGTCGGAAGTACCTGCCGCATCAATGCTCAGCAGAGCAGCATTATTTAAATTCATAAGCTCACTATGCAAAGTTAAAACATTGAGAGAGGTGTAAGAATTATGCCAAATACACTGCAAGTGTCTTTACATTTTTTCCTAATTATAATGACTACCACTGTAAATTTTAGAAGTAACATAAATCCAATGGTATTTGGCATGACACTCGAGATGGCTCATTATTCTTAAACTCTGAACCTCCTTCCAATAACTTGAATGGGATAAAGAGTATCTGATGGTCCAAATGCTATCTAAATCTTCTTGTATATTCAACAAATTAGTAATAATGTTTTTGCTAAATGATTAACAAAAGTACCTGTCTTAACTTCTTGTGACAAAGCAATTGCAGAAGCAGTGGTGCTAACAATTAATATAATGAAAGCTATTATACCAGCAATAATCAAGCCCACTACCTTCTTGCTTCTAACTCACTTCTTCCAGTACTTGTAAGCTTTTTTCAGAAGTCCAAGTTTCTGTGATACTCAGGGTAATAAAACGAAATCTGATTGATAGACCTCCATAACTGACATACAAGATTTCAACAAACTAACACAATTAGAAAGTGTACAAACAATGCAACTTACATTAAATACTGTAGAAGAAACAAAAGTAATTTTAACTTGACAATTAAAAGAGCCTGAACACATGTACTAACACTTGTTGGAAATACTGATCCTGTCCTAACATTATCTCTTGCTAACATAACATCACAGAGAACTGCAGCTACCTTTCAAATATATCTCTGAAAATGTCCAGATCCAGCCTTCCAAATGAAGACTGTTATTTTCAATATTGGATTGATTTCTAGAGCAGTCCATGATTGAGTCCAAATAACTGGTCACATTTTAAAAAAAACACAAGTCATTATAACTTCTCTTTTTGATTCTCTGTTCCACAAGGTTTAAAAACTTGAGGGAAGGCAGCTTATCCCATTAAGGATATAGGTAAGCAAAGTTGGGTCAGGAACATAAATCCAATACAGCTTCCCAGTCACCATTGTCAGGGCACTCAGCAAGCTCACAGGTCAGCATCATTCTTTATTCTCAAATCATCATGTCTCACTCCTCACTCTGGCAACCACCATGCTTCTTCAGCATCCTGCAGAAAAAAACACAAATATGCTCTCTTCCCCAGATTAAATACCTGATGAGGATCATGCCATATGCCAGTAAGTGGATCCTTCCCTTTCATCTATGCTTAAATATGCCTAGCTGTAGAGTGCCATTGATACTCAGCAGAAAGTTTCTTGCCATCCAAATATTTTTTTAAAAAAAATTAAATAAAAAGAACATGATTTAAATAAATTTGTGGTATACAGAGATATAACTCCCCCTTTTTATTTTATGAAGATACTGTTTTAAAAGTTCCATGGGCCCCTTTCAAAGTCCCTTGTCCTTGACAATTATAAGAAATCCCAGTAGTATGGGTAATAGTAAATTGCTGCCAAAATGTCTCAAATGCTTGACTGTGATAGCCAGCTCCATTATCAGGTTTTGCTTTTGGTTTGGGTTTTTTTTTTTTTTTCATTGTTGGATACCTTATTTATCTACATTTCAGATATTGTCCCCTTTCCCCATTCCTTCTGCCCAGAAACCCCTTATCCCATTCTCCCTCCTCCTATTTCTATGAGGGTGTTCCCCTTCCCATCCACCAACTCACACCTCCCTGCCCTCAAATTTCCCCTCACTGGGGCATCTTGGCCTGAGGTCAGTATTTCTATTTTGGTCAAGCTTCAAGAATGGCACATATAGCTTAATCATGCTAACCCTTTATGTCTTTGGAATACTTTTATTCCTGCCCATTGTGTTAAAGCTTGTCTTTAACAATATCAGCATGTTGGCAGCCAAAGTACATGGCTTAAAACTGAAAATGTATCCCCAGAGTTATTAAATTAACAGGCTGGCAAGTCAAGGACAGGTAAGATTCTGTACAGAGCCTTACCAACCTAAGACAGAAGTGCATTGCTTTTCATAATGCATATTCCATGACAGATAAGAAAGGCATTCTTTCAGAATGACCTAAGACAGGATCATAAGTCATAATCAGTATTGTTTATGAATAAAAAAGGGGGAGATGTGGAAAGCTTTGGGGGCTGGTGGGCAAGAATCTGACATTGGTCAAGGACAAGAAAGTGGGCTTCAGGCAGAAATCAGTCATTAGGCTAGAACAAAGAAGTAATTTTAGGCAGGTATCTAAATGTTAGGCTCAAACAAAGAAGTTATTTCAGGAAGAGTCTAAATTTTAGGCTAGGACAAGGAAGTAGACTTCAGACATAAAAATGATCTTGGGCTATGACAGGAAAGTAGGCTCAGATATTTTGGTCATCCTGAAAAGTCCTTAGAAACAGTGATCATGGGAGTGTTCACAGAACTTTGTTTATTTTCTTACTTGTTCTTTGATTATTTATGTTTACTGTCTTGCTTGTTCCTTGACTATTTACTTCTATTGTATTGCTAATTCCTCAACCTAGAACTGACCTTAATACTTGCATGCAATTAAAATGGTACAAATGCAAAAAGGAGGATGGAGATGTGATAGGGGTTTTCTAGGGAGAGGATAGGGGGAAGGGGGATCACATCTGAAATGTGAATAAAAAAAATCATGAGTGAACAAAAATGATAGGAAGTAAGATGTAGTTTCAAGAACTTAAGATAGTCTAAATGGAAAAAGTATAGTGTGAAAATTTGGGGGAGAAAGTGACCAAGGAAGGAATGTGTTTTCTTACATATACAGAAGAGTGTATGGAACAAGGATGCATATCATGCCATGAGAGAAATTTTATAGTATTTAGTTATGAGGTGAAAAAATAGGAATCAATGTACACTTCTGGAAAATGTACTGAATAGTTTTGACTCAATATTTCTATTCCTAGATATCAATTTACAAATCATCCATAGCTATAACATATATAAATATACATATCAACATGTGTGCTCAAAAATATATTGCAGTATCAGTCATAATGACTAAAACCTAGAAACACTTTCAAAACCCATAAAACATTGACAGATCAAAAAATAATAAAACAGACAAAGGAATAATATGAAGTGATAAAAGTAAATTAAATTGCAGGAGGCAGAAAGCCATGAAAAATTTTTGAGAAAAATATAATTCCATAAAATAGTGCTATAGAATAGTTTTTTACATTAATAAAAGTTAAAATAAGAGAGTTTGCAAACATTGATGAAAATTTGGATAGTACTAATTATCATAAGAAAAAGTAAGGAGAAAGCACTGAAAGGCTAGATGTTAATTTTTGATCCATACTGTAGGCTACAATACCTATATGTTTGTGTATATTATAATTTATAAAAACTTCAAATAATTCTTTCCTACATGAATTATAATGCAGTAGAAACATAATACAAATAAAATTATCTAATTATGAAGTCATTCTAATGAATTTTTCCTCTAGGAAAATTGAGAAAATTTATTTTAAACTTCATTAGAATTTTCAGTAACGTAGCTCGACAGAATAGAATAGAGTTTTGCCATAAAACTTGATGATCAAAATTTGATCCCTGGGATCATATGCTGGAAAGAGACATGTAGAGCCTGTGAGCTTTTCATGTGTGCCATGATATTCACACATTCACACACCACATAAACAAAATTAACAAGTAATTGGGATTTTTAAAAAGAAAATTATTGCTATTTATTATAGGAAAGAAGGGCTGGTGAGATGATGGCTCAGTGGGTAAAGGTGCTTGTCACATAAGCCTAGCAACCTGACTTATATCCCTAAAATGTTAGAATGTAATTTCAGGTCTCAGCTTGAACTTAAAATTAAAAGATTCTTAAGTTTGAGTCAAATATTAGCTGCCCCCCCAGGCACATTCCTGGAAGAGTAGGTTCCAAAGACTCAAACAAACATTCCAAGAAGAAGGGCCCAAGATAAAGAGTTTATCAAGGAGATGAGCTCTTATCACAGTACACCTGAGTAAACAGAAGCCACCTAAGATGACCTCCTCTGTTGTAAAAGATAAGGTGTAAATTTGAGTTACTTAGAAATTAAGCATGGGAATGAAAACCAGGCCTGGGAATGGCTGTTGGAGTTTGGCCTTAATGGTTATTGTTTAAGAAGTAATTAACTGTCCTTGTGAACTCTGTAAAAAATGGTATAAAATCTGCTATCAGCTCCAGCTTGGGGTTCCTCTTGTCTGCATACAGGGGAACGCCAGTATACTGGGTTTCATCTTATCATCAATAAACCTCATGTTATTGCAGTGAATCCTGTCTGTGAGTGTTTCTGGGGGAGTGCATCCTCTGGTTTTGGATATTTAGGTCCAACAAAAACACACATAAAGATAGAAATACAGTCAACTCAATCTTGTCCTCTAACCTTCACCCATGTACTGCTTCACTCACCTCCGTAATGCAGAAATGCACACACTAATAAAATAAATGGTTAAAAATAATTTTAGTAATTATTAGGAAGGAAATATTTCCTATGATAGCTATCAGTGGTGGCTACACTTTCTGAAACACTAAAATATAAGATGTACATTTACATCTATAGTGTAACAGGCATAACTCATGAAAGAAAATAACCAAGAAAAGGTTAGGAGAAATTTGTAGGACTTAGATGTCTGAAGGTTAGTTTCTTCTTTACTGTTTCTATAATGCCTTTCATTTAGGAAGACAATGACTTTAAATTTCATGATTTAACTTATCACCAGTGACAACATTAATGTCAATAAATGTGAGAAATGAAATTTCTTTGGTTTTGTTCTGAGACAAGTAGAGTAAAAAACTTTTGATAAAAATAATTTCTGTACTATTATTTTGCCCAAAATATCAGACTTGAAGTAGTGGGAAAATAGACATTTTTTCCCCAAACTTAAGAACTACAGTTAGTGGGATTCACATGCGTTGTTTTCTTTTACACAGGCAAAAAAGCAATAGGTCCTACAATAATTTAGACTGTAAATTTTCTTTTAACAGGCTAGTTTTGTAGATATGGTTCCAAGGTTGGTGCCACTGGAAGGTCATAAAATATTTATGGGATAAATCCTTGTGGAGAGCTCTTGGTGTCCCCTTCTAGAAATTTGACATTAGGCTAGGACAAGGAAGTAGATTCAAGATGAATACAGCTGAGGGATGTGTTCTTTGTGTCTTGGTGGGTCTTGTTAAAATCCTGAATACAGTAATCACAGAACCTTTGATTGTGCTTTGTTTGTTCCTTAACTACTCTGTTTATACTTTGTTTGTTCCTTGACTACTTTGTTTATGCCTTAGTACTGACCATATTCTTTATATGTAACTAGAATGCTATAAAAGCAAACTAGAAAAAAATAAACCCACTTCAGCCTCAGACCTGGCTGGAGTCAAGTTATAGTGTTGTCTAGTTTTTTCTTTTCTTTTCTTTTATTTTCTTTTCTTTTCTTTTCAGTCCTCCCTCCCTCCCTCAAGACATGGTTGACTGACTAGAATTGACTTGGTCAAGGGCTAGTGTAGGTACTTATATAAGTAGAGAATACCTCCAGGAAAGACTGAGTCATCAGAACCTGTCCTCTTGTTTTCAATTGCAGGTATTGAATAAAATGTTGCTTCAGCCTGCGCTCTGTACCATTGTCATTAGATCCCAACAAATGCCAAATGTTGGAGGAACCAAAAGGCCTTATCTCCAGGTGGTGACCACTTCCTCATGAACATTGGTAAACATCCAGTGGGGCCTCACAGCTTCTGAGGCAATGTGATGAGGGCCTCACAGCATGAGAGCCAAACTGAAGCCAGCCTGAGAGATTAGAGATTAGTGATACAATAACAGCCAATTGGAAACTGCACACTTGAAGGACACACTTGCTTGGGACCATGGGGATGCTGGTGGAGGATATAAACAGTGCTTCCTATGAGTTAATAAAGGAGCTTGCTGCCTCATTCTCATCTGCTCAAGGAGTCTCAGTCATTTATTCTGTGCCATCTCACCTACTGCCTCCAAGACGAATGCCAAGCAGGACAGAGACTCAGGCAACAGCCAAAGAGTAATGCAATTGGTTAAAAACCGGATTCAAAATAAAACTTCTCTACAGCTAATTATCCAGTGTTTGCTACAGTCTTAAAAATGAGGGTCAATCCAGTATTAAATATGACACTTAAATGTGTTTTAAATAACAAAATATGACAGTTGGTTACTATCATAATAAGTGAAATAAATTTGGTCTAAGTGTAACTTTTTCAACAGAATTTGAAATATATATTAGTGTCATGAACACTTTTTAAATTATCTACCACTTAAGCAGCTCCCTACTTTCTAGTGTCTTTGCCACAAGAAGGTAATCTGGAGTCTACGGAAAGAGAAATATAGACACCAATGCAACCACAAAACCATCTGCATAGAATCTGTCCTAACTGTAAGATGTGCTGGGTCATTAGTGGCAAAAAAAAAAAAACAAAAAAAACCAAAAAAAAAAAAAAAAAAAAAAAAAAAACAAAAAAAAAACCACAAAAAAACAAACCCAAAACAAAACAAAACAACAACAAAAAAAAACTGTGAGAGTGTCCAGACCAGCTGGACAATCAAGTGGGACCCTTAGACACTGTGGAGAAAATTAAAAGGCACAGCAAGTCAAGAAGTCTGATCAAGGTGGCAAAATTTTTATTGTTCACACAGGTTATTTACTCTAAAAACAGGATATGGGGAGGTGTAGGAAAAGAAAAAGGGCTTTGCAGGTGGAGAAAGCTAGTTGCAGCTGTGGGGTGTAACTAAGTTATTCTTACAAAGCCTTTCTGTTACCAGGGGTTCTAAAACTATCTATCTGGCAGGATGTTGGCTAAATCTAGAGATCAGGAGAAAGGGTTACTAAAGTGGGTTGCTATGAGGCCTTGTTTGAAGTTCTGAGAACTGACAAGTGAATCATGGAAGGTAAGCAGAAAGAAGAATAGTAGATAGGAAGCCAAGAGTGAGCATTTGCCAAGAGTAAGGCCTTGCCATGGCTTCTCACATGAGAGTAGCCAACCAAGCTTTGGTTTAATTTTATGCCCAGAAGAAATGAGGAAGCCCAGTCCCTTTACTGCCTGTATAGCCAGAAACTCAGACTGGGTAGCCAGGGATCTAGAGTAGAAGTAAACACAACTGGAAAAAAAAATAAAATTATTTTGAGTGATAATCATATTCTGCTATATTTGTGGATTGGTACCTTATTCTGACATCTTTAGTGTTCCTTGTTTCAGCAGCAGATGCGAACAGGTGCAGAGACCTATGGCCAGTAATTATTTGTAAAGAGAGTATCCATCCAGTCTCCATTGGCTCCCTCCTATTTGAGATTGGTTAACTCTATGAAGAGAGAGGAAAAGATTGTAGTAGTCAGAGGCAATAAAGGACACTAGGGGAACTTGGTCTACTAAATCAACTAAGCAGGGCTCATATGATCTCAAAGATACTAAACTGGCAAGCCTGTGGCCTGCATGGGTCTGTTCAAGGGCCTCTGTGTACATATACACAAAGATCTTATCTTGGTATTGTTTGAGGGACTCTTGAGAGTGAGAGCATGTGTGTCTCTGTTTCTTTTGTCTGCTTTTATGAAACTTTTCTTCCTATTGGGTTTCCTTGTCCAGCCTCAAGATAAGGCTTTTCCCTTGTATCGTTGTACCCTGTTTTGTTGTATTTGGTTCTTGTCTCCTGGGAGCCTCATCTTTTCTGAAGAGAAAGTAGAGGAGGCATGGATCTGGAGAAGAGGGCAGTAGAGACTGGGAAACTAGAAAAAGTGTAAAGAAACTATAGTCAGATATACTGTAAGAGAGAGAATCTATTTTCTATAGAAAAAAAAAAACAGAAAAAAATAAAGTTTAACTTTTGTTACTATTTTAATTAACCAAACTCCATAAAGAAATGAGTTTCACAAGAGAATTAAGGTAGTACTTAGAAGGCTCCATCCAGGAATGTGCATTCCACATTCCACATTCCACATTCTTTTCTATAATTTCATATAAGTGTACTAAATTTACATCATTCCCCCCTCATTCCAACTACTTCTACATCTTACTTACCCACAAATTCATGGATTACTTTTCCTTTAAAAATCTCTATCTCTGAGTGGGCACTGAATCTTGACTGGTCAGGACAATGTAGCTGGCTCTGAAGGCATGGGTGTGGATGAGAAAGAAGAGCTGACCCTGTCTCCAAATAATGATGACATAGGGTAGCCCAGCTGGAGCTATGCTGGAAAGCTCCCCCTGGTGCTATGGATAAGGGAGAGAGGACCAGTGGGCTGACCAGCTAAGCTAGCAACCAGGCCTTGATCCAGGGCTCTGGATTGATCCATCCCCAAATCCATACTATCTTCAAATGAAGGAGATACATGAAAAGGCTAGTCCTGCAGTTTGAAAACTTCAGAATCTCCATGACACAGGGAAACTACAGGGTAATAGGGAGGAATCCTGATGAAGATCCAATACTGATGGTGTAACAAAAGCCAAGAATCTTGAAACAGACCAATGACTCACTGTAATAAACACCTGTAAGTGAAGAAGGTGGGTCACACAGTGACATACTACGTTTTCAACAATGAGATATTTTCCAGGCTTTGGTGATGGTGGTAATGATGGTGACGGTAGTTTTTGTTTCTGCCTGTGTTATTTGGTGGGGAGTTGCAAGAGGGAAGGGAAATAGGAGGGGGCAGGTAGATAAATGGGACTGAGTTGCATGATATGAAACTCACAAAGAATTAACACAAAGTATTATTTTATTTTCTATTTGTTTAATTAATTATTTTATTAATTTATATTCCAAATGTTGCCTCCATCTCAGTGCCCCCTCCCATAGTTCTTCATATCATTCTCCCTCCCATTTGCCTCTGAGACATGCCCCCTTAACCCCTGAAGAAATCCCCCTTCAAGGGAATCAAGTGTCTGCACAAATAGGCAGACAAGGCAGTCCTCTGTACTTATGTGCCCGGGGCCTTGGATCAGCCCATATATGATCTTTGGTTAGTGGCTTATTCTCTGATAGCTCCCATGTGTCCCAGTTAGTTAACACTTTTAATCTTCCTATGGGGTTGTCATTCCCTTAGTTCTTTCAATCCTTCCCCTAATGCTTTCATAAGGGTTTCCCACCTCTGTCTACTGGATGGTTGTATGTGCATCTGTCTCAGCTGCTGGTAGAGCCTCTTAAAGGAAAGCCTTGCTAAGCTCCTGTCTGTAAACACAACATAGCATCAGTAATAGTGTCAGGGTTTGGTCCTCACCCATGGGATGGACTAGACATCAGGCTGGTCACTGGACAACCTTTTCTTCTATCACTGCACCATTTTTGTCCCTGTCTTTATTTTAGACTGAAACAATTCTGGGTCAAAAATTTTGAAGGTGGGTTGGTGATCGAATCTGTCCACTGGGGGCCTTGTATTTGTATGGGAGGCAGTCTTTTCAGGTAACATGTCTCCATTATTAGACATTTCAGTGATTGTCACCCCCATTGAGTCCTGGTAGCATCTTACTCCCTAGATCGTTGGGACTTTGTAGAGATTACCCCACCCTCATACCCCACTATTCTCTTGGCACTCTGGGCTTCTCTCATGTTTGCTCCCATACCTGATCCTGCCCCCTATTCCCCTCCCCCCACCTACCCAGTTCCCTCACTCTCTCTGCCTTCCATGATTATTTTGTTCCCCTTCTTTATTTTCTTTTTTTATATCCACCAGCTACCACATTTTATTTTTAGTTTTCCCCCTTTATTAAACATCGATTCTTTTCTCATACCATATAATTTAAATATAATTTCCCTTCCCTCTACTTCTCTCTGTTCTTCCTAACTGAATCCACTTCCTATTTGTCTCCCATTAGAAAAGAACATTCTTCAAAGAGATAACAAAACATAACAAAGTAAAATATATTAAGACAAAAAATCATACTGAAATTGGGCAAGCCAAATAAATAGAAAATTAAAAAAGACCAAGGATTAGACACCCACTCACAGTTCATACAAGCTTTGCTCATTTGTTTTGGAGAACTTTCTTCTTTGGATGTTGCCTATTCTCTCTATCTCCAATCTTTCTGACTCCTCTTCTGAGAGGCTCCCCGAGGTCTGAGGAGAGATATTTGTTGGAGGCATCTTACTAAAACTGTGTGTTCCAAGGTTGTTCTCTCTGTATAATGTCTAGCTGTGTACATAATGTGTGTCCGGATTTGTTCCCATCTTCTAAAGGAGAAAGCCTCTCTGATGATTACTGAATAAGGTACCAATCTATGAGTATAACAAAATATCATTAAAAGTCATTTTATTGTTGTTTTCTATTATTATTATTATTATTATTATTATTATTATTATTATTATTATTTTATTTATTTACATTCCAGTCATTGCCCTTTCCCCTCATTATCCCTTCTCTCAGTTCCTCATCCCATTTCTCTTACCCTTTGCCATTGTGAGGGTGCTCAGCCCTCACCAGGTCTCTCCCATTTCTGAGGCCTCAAGTCTCTCCAGGATTAAGCACAGCTTAGTTCAATGGTTGGGTGTTAAATTTCTGTGTCTTTCTCAGTCCGCTGCTGTCCTTGGCCAATGTCATATTCCTGCCAAGCAGTCCCAAAAGCTTTCCACATGTCCCCTTTTTTCATTTCATAAACAAGACTGAGCCTGTCGTAGGTAATTCTGACACAATGCCTTCCTTACCTGTCGTGAAATATCCATTATCAAAAGCAATACACTTATGTCTTAGGTTGGTAAGGCTCTGTTCAGAATCTTACCTGTCCTTGGCTTTCCAGCCTGTTAAATTAATAACTCTGTCTTGTTGCTCCCCCTTCTAAGTGTGATTGTAGCATCCTCACTTTAACCTTCCTTCTTGTTAAACATCTTACAGTCTTTACCCTCAACTTCTTGACTGACATCCAGTTAATTATACTAGTAAGTATATATTATAAGAATATATATACCATACCTGTTCTTTTGGGTCTGGGTTACCTCACTAAAGATGACATTTTCTAATTCCTGCAAAATTCATGATGTCCTCATTTTTAATAGCTAAATAGTATTCAATTGTGTAAATGAACCACATTTTCTGTATCCATTCTTTTTTATTGATTATGTTATTTATATTTCAAATGTTATCCCTTTTCCCAGTTTCCTATCCACAAACTCCCTTCTTGTTTGGTTAGGGACATCTGGGTTGCTTGCAGTTTCTGGCTATTACGAATAAGGCTTCTACAAACATAGTGGATCACAGGCCCTTGTGCTATTGTGAAGGATCTTCTGAGTATACATCCAGGAGTGGTATAGCTTGGTCTTCAGGTAGAATTATTCCCAATTATCTGAGGAATCACAGATTGATTGCCAGAGATGTTAAAATAAAAAAAAAAAAACTCTCACACAAACAAAAGCACACAAGCATTCATACATACAAACACCCACAGAAAAATTCAAATGGTGGGTAGGGCAAGAACAGACAGATTCACAAATTTTTTAAATATATTTCTAGTGATTGATATCGCTTTAACTACAAACCTTTCTGCAGTTTTAAATAATTTTCTTTGTTCAACAGGTTGATTTTTTCCTAAAATGCATGCTCTCTTAGACAAGATATCATAGATTTGTTTTTATGGCCCCCCAAAAATAAAATATTGAATACTTAATTTGAACTAAACTCCTAGTTGTATAATTTATATCATGTGAATAGTGCAAGCTCAGTTCCTTCAGTTTTAGAAGTATATTTATGCATATCTATTTTTAAAGAGCACACATTTTTACAATAATTTAATTGGAGTTAACTTTTGTAACTCAGTACCATCTGGAAGTAAAATATAATGGAGATACTTTCTGTTTTATCACCATGGCACTTTTCTACTAGAAAAACAGTTCTATATTTTCTGGTTTCAAATGAATTTGTACAGGTGTACTGAAAATCTTTGCTTAATAATTATCAAGCAACCATCATAAAAATATTATATTTCTCCAATTCATCATTACACACTCTGAAATGGTTTAAGGAAAAATAAATATAATTATGTAATTAAAGTAAGTCACACAGTAATAAATGCATTAAATTACTACAGTATGTATTATAAACATAATGAGGATGCAACTTTAGCAGCTATAAGTCATTTGTTCATTAAAAAAAGTATTTGCTGGGTCTCTAAATATATCAAATAGGCAAAATTAAATGAGACTTCATATATAGTCTTGGCCAACTACTAAAATAATACTAACTGCATACAATTATAAACAGGTTTAAAGTAATAGGATAAAGATAATATGTATGCCTTTAAGTAGGACAGCAAAGTGACTGAATATCTGATTAAAACCTTTCATTTTTTTTTCAGTAAAAACCTTGAGCAAATTTTTCAACTAGAATAGCAGTAGTTACATGCCAAAATTTTAGTAATGAAAGAATTTCTCAGAATGCTCATTTGGATTATGAAATAATATATTAAATAACATTTAATACAAGATATATGGATGTGATATCACATCTTTGATGACTCTCTTATTACAAAAACATATGTAATGAACGAAGATCTTAGTATAGGAAGTCTTCATCTGCTGCACTTTTTGATTCCTCATTATGATATAAAACATGTATAGTTTGAGCCATAACCAAAAAGACAAATGCATGAAGGTGAAAAGTCAAATGGTGCATGAAAAAGACTTACAATTCCTATGAAAGTACATAAAAGTATACTTATTAACCTAAAGGCTAATGAAATTCACTTTTGGGATATGATAGCTACCTATATTTTAGAAGTCATTTTAAAGTAGACAGTGTTCCAGTATGTAGTTGTACTTTTTATAGGTATGCTTCTAACTACTGTGCATTTACTGATCTAAGTTTCATTAGGGCATTGTATTTCCAAATTATATCATGATCATTAATATGCATCATAAGATAAAAATGAAACTTTTTGACAATGCTGCCATACACTGTAACTGGGTTACTTCCTTAATTTTTCACATGTAATCTAGACATTATTTCTCATATTATGAACTGAAAAAAATACAAGGCCATAAATAGAGTGTCCATGTATTAGGAGCCCAAGTTTGGTAAAGATCAATGTTTCAAATCCCAGACTTTCATTTATTTAGTCAAATAGATATGGTATATATTTTGAGATATCAAACAGGGTAGAAATCTTATTTGAAGTAACCAAGATGAGTACATATCAAAAACTTGAATTACACATTTGAGATTAGACATTCTAAAAGACAAAAATGAAAAGAATATTCTGTATAATCATTTTTATTTCCCTTCAAAACCAATCACACAAAGCCTTTATAGAAGCATGGCTCTGCATTTGCTATTTTATGTGTGTGATACTTTCCAACAGAAAGTGAAACAAGATATTGTTAGATATTGTTATGAAAGTAAATGATAAATGATATGACAGTCTTATTTTGTATTATGATCTTAAAATGAACAGAAAACCATTCATGGCTTTATATTATGCCTGCCGTAGTAGAAGCAATGTATGTAGGCACATTTCAATCTGATTTTGTAAAGAAATTTTATATTTTGTTTAAAAAAGGAACACTGAAAGCATCAATATGTGATTAGAGTAACTTTCATGTACCAAACAAGAGAGTACAAGTTTTGGTAGGTACAGACCTCTGTTACCATTCACCAAATATCTCATAAATCTATGAGTAGTCTCTATTATTAGCTAAGAAAACAATATGTTTGAGACATGAAATTTTATACAATTTCTTCTGACAGACATCTGTTTTCTTTGTCTGCGCTATTGAGCTGTTTTTGCATTAATGTTCACATTTTTCTCCCTTGCCTTTTTTATATGATTCTCTGTCAGTCACGTAAGATTTCTCTAAATGTAGAAATAGGAAAAGGCAAAGAGTGTTCTTTTGGAGTTTACAAAGGGAAAGTAGTTTTGTGGCCTACTTGACATCATATGTTTGCATCCAGAGCTGGAAAAGGTAGTTTGCTATGTCCCTCACCATGAGGTAATTTGTTGTGGTGGGTTAGCAAATCACTAGAGAACCCATCATTACAGTGCATTGTTTTAAACAATAAGAAAATCACACAAAAACCAAATATTTTATACTTTGGATACATTAATAAGTTAATGAATAAGCTCATCTCTCTAACATAATGTAAGTAGGAATGAGGTACGTCATATAATAAAATGAAGGGGGTTTGGGAATTTGATGTGTGTGTGTGTGTGTGTGTGTGTGTGTGTGTGTGTGTATTGGGGATATTTTAAGGGATTGTGTCAAACTCGGGAAAGTAAACTTAACAGTCAGGTTCTCACATTCTGCCAATTTAATGAAGATTTAAACTTCCTCATTTTGTGATTAACTCACTCTCTAGATTTGCAGTTTTGAAACACTCCTTTCTGTGACACTAGAAGCAAAATACAAAGCCAATCTGGTTCATGCTTCCTTGCCCTTCCAGAATAGGAAAATGGTCCTCCTCTGGGTCACAGAAATAAGTAAGAGCAGATATTTACTTAGTGACCCCAGTTTTTGGTTTTGCTTTTTTTTCATTTTGAGAGATGAAATTATTTGCTTTATGATTTCCACCCTCTCTATATATTATATGTTTTCAGCTTTCTATATATGACATTTACATTTGCTTCAGGTTTTATATTCATGTACTTGTGTATATGTGCGTGAGTGTCCATTTCTGTATGTCCTGGAACAGCACATATAGCTAGCTGGAGGTCAGCACATACTTTCTCCCATGATTGCTTAAGAGGTTGAACTCATGTCATTCAGCAAACAAGCACCTTTAAATACTCAGAAATCTCACTGCCCCAATTGTCTCCATTTTCATAATTCATTCATAAGTCATTAATAAACTTTTTGTTCTGCATTCTTACATTTACATGCATGGGTTCACACATTTCTCACTGCTATAATTCAGTGAGAAGCCAAGAATTACTCATTGTAAGTACATGTTTGAACAATACTTTGGCCTCAGACACTCAAATACTCTTTATATTACTATATGTGTTTATTCATGTGTATGGGTTTATATCTGTGTAGGTGTATGTTGTGCAGTTCTCTGTGTCTGCCAAAAAATGGCATCCATTCCCCTGAAACTAAAGTAGTGAGTTTAATTACCCTGCACAGCATTCAGTGCAGTGCTTACAAGTGCTGTAATGTCACTTTAGCCCCTCAAATAGTATTTTTAAAAGTAAAATAGAAACATATTTTTGACAGTTATACCTCTCAAGGCAAAAAACAATAACACGTATATTCAAAATATTTTATTTTCATCAAACTCAGATTGTTTATAATTTTACCTTGTTTAATATATTTAGTATTCATTCCATCAAGATGTTATTTTTATTATATATTTTACACTTGACATATTAAACTGTCAATATTAATAGAATTCTAAGAAAACTTTGAAAAATGACCTTTAACAAATGATGACTAGCATATGTAATATTAATATACATTGCATGTAATAATGCTGGGTTATAAAGCATATATGGTCCTTGTTACAAAGAAAAGTAAGAAATATGTTGGTTCTACTAAGATCAGAGACATTTCTTACAGAATATAAAAACTAGCAATGTTTTTCTAATTGACATTTTCTTCAGTTTTCATGTCATAGTATAGACATAAGCAGATTGGACTAAGGTAGTGGACAAATGTACTGTTAGAAACCTTTCTTGAATTATTCATCGTATTCTGTTTATCTGCCATATTTTGCCATCTGTCTCCTCAGGTTTATACATCTTAAATATGGAAACACTCCAACATATAATTTTAATGAGGAAATGCTTAAAAAACCAAACTGATTCACCAAATATTCAAACTTTAATAATATAATATCATGAAATATAATCTATGAAAATATTTCTACATTATTTAACAAACTTAGAAATGTAATTTCTAGCATTTTAGAAGCAAGTGATCATAACAAATTAACATATTTGTAAGAAAAATTAGACATTAAAAATGCTATTATTGAATTCATATCTTGATTCAATGTATAGATAAAATTATAATTACATAACTCAGAACATAAAAGCAAGCAATACACTTTTAACAAAAACAAAACACCATAAGCACACTTAATTGGTTGACATTTGGCACAATCTGATCTTCTAAGAATCAATTTTAACATAGATTTTATTATTTGAGATATTGATTCCAAAGGACATGGGTGGCAAGATGACTGAAAGTTGTTCTCTCTAAAAGAAATTACAGAAAATGTATCCATCATCTTTTTGTTAAATTCTTGTAGCTTAGATTAAGACTTGGAACATTCAAGGACTTTAAAATTTTCCATCTTTATCAAAAAGAATAATCATTATAGTTAGTTTATTAGCTAAAATACATAGGCATTTCTTGTCTATAAATAATATCTTAGTATTAAGTAATATGGTAATTCAAGATTTAATTATTATCTAGCAATTATTTAAAGGTCTTTTTAGTGTTTGGTGCACTGGCACCATTTGCCACAGTAAATCATAATATTGAATCAACTGAATCAGTGGCATCTTTAAAAAAAAGAATAAAAAATGTGTTGTTGTAGTATTTGGAATTCTTTTTTAATTATACCACCACTAATGTCATGACAGATGAAGTGCTCAGGTAATGATGAAGGCAGGAAGAGAAAGAAAATTTTGATCTTCCCTGTGTATCAACCCAAAATCTTCAAATATCTAGATTTCTTCAACAAAGTTGTCTCAGCAGAGTAGATTGCATAGACTCATATACTCATGTCAGTTACTGTTGGCTTTTCACTGTTTTCAAAATGTTCAGTATCTTCAGTATTGATGGTTTATTATTTTAACTTCTTTTTAATATGTCCCATGTTCAAAAACATTCATTTTCAAGTCTTTAAGACTCTCGTGCTCCTCAGCATCAGGCATCAAAGGACCACTTTCATCCAGATCAATTTTCAGAAATCCCATGCTGGTTCTCTCCTTTGAAAAATAAACCTATGTACCATTTTCATGTATGGCTTCACTTAATGGCTTCTTGGCATCTTTAAGGCATGTTTAGTGGCTTGAACAAAGGGTCTTTGACTCTGTTGTCACAAAACTATTGTGTATGAAGTGATTTATTTCTGTTACTTATGGAAACTCTGAACAGTAATACTTGTTTCAAAAAGGTTGAAAAAAATATCTTAACTAGCTAGAGGTACTGAAGGTAGCATGAAAGATAATTCTAATCACCTCCTCCCACCGTTTTTTCTTATTTTTTAGGGAGTTCTCATGTAATCCCTGTTGCTTTCAATTTAGGATGACATTAAATGCCTGAATTTCCTGTCTACTATCCAAATGCTGTGCTTACAGATGTGTAACACTACTCCTATCTTGCTTTCTCTAAATAAAAGAAAACTTAGAAATTAATACTGAAACATTTGCTTGCACTGAAAACACAGAGTTGCATGTATTAAAGCACAGTTTTAGAAGCGAACTACATGTTAGAATTTTACCTGTGTGATTTCTGTCACCTGCAAATGTGTGTTGTGTGAGTGCACCACATCTATATTTCTTGATTATAATGTTAATGTTAAGAAAGACCATTATAGCTCTTAGATCTCTATGATGTGGTCTTCAAGTGGATGCTTCCTATCCAAAACATACATATGTTCAGTTCTAATTCTCCAATCTTCTTAAGTATTTTCTAAAAGTATGAATTTATTATTCCATTTAATGTGACTGACAAAGTAACATCTCTGTTCTAAGATAACTCTCATCTCTGCCAAAAAGACAACTACAAATAAATTTTGTCCCTCAAAACAACCCTCTCAAATTAATAAACCGATTTGTTAATAACAAGACATAAGTATATGTTGCATGTGATATATTTAAATTATTTATGGCTTGCCCTATCCTCATATGTTCCTTCCAGCTTTAATGTGTAACTAAATATTGACTTTTCTGTATGTAGTTTGTTTGTTTGTTTGTTTGGTGTGTGTGTGTGTGTGTGTGTGTGTGTGTATTTCTGTAAAAGAATACATCCCTCCTCAGGCTGTCCATTCTTCCCTATGTATTTCTCAAGTTCACCCTAGGCAACACCTGTCTTGTGTTCTGACTTCCATTCAAACATGCTAGGCAGTGACTGTGACCATGTAACAAAGTAATAATTTGTCTTGTTAGTAACAAGAAATAAGTTAGGGTTGTGTGTGATGTATTTAACCTATGTTACATTTCTACATGTGGAATAATTGGTCTCATGCAACTCTGAGTCTGTAATCCCACAACCGAACACAAACTCAAATCTTATTCTAATGAATTGTGGTACAAAATATTAATTATAAGTATGCCTATGACTTCTTTTGTAATTAATTCATTTTATGTTTGCTATAAAATTGCTTCTTACATTTAGATTATTATTCACTATGGAGTTTGATTTCATACATATTGTGAAGTAGGATGCTAAATTTATTATACTCCATAAATATAGCTAATTATTTCAATATGATTTATTAAATAGTTCTTCCCTCTTCCCAACTGATTTATACATTTCAATGACATATTTATGTGTAATGCTTCAGTTCTCTGTTCTGTTCCATTGATCTATTTGTTTAATCTCACATAAAACCACCCTATTTTAAAACCATAGAAGTATTATATATCTTGGTGTCTGGCAGAGAAAGTCTTCACCATATTTTCCTTCAAAATTGCCATGATAATCTTTGACTTTGTTACACTTCTGTATGAACAGTAAAGTTGGCCTTTCTAGTTACAAATATATATGTTCATACATAAAATTTTCTTCAATTACAATTTCAGCTTTTAATAAATTATTTTAAAGGGGGATTATTAACTTACCTAATTATAACAATCGTAAAATGTTACATCTTTGTATAGTTACCTTTTTTATGTTCTTCATTACTGGAATTAGATACATATCCGGCCCCTCCTCAGCTCTGCAGTTTTTTTGTGATCTACATAAAAATAATTTAGATGATACCCACACAGTGTAACTGGAGAGGATAGAATTTATTGCAGAATAATAGGAGACACTCTCATAAAGTTGAAGTAGACAAATGTAAAAGTCACTTTAAAAACAAACAAAAAAATCAGTCTTAATGGATGAGAGGAGCAAAGGCCACAGAGATGCTTTTACTAACCTACATGTTTAAATAAGCTTTAAACAATTTTGTTTTATTATTATCAATTATTATTTTTACTAATACATTACTAGCATAACATATTAGTAACTTATTAATTAGGAATAGAATGGGTTTAATTTTGACATTTTTATACACATATACAATGTGTTTTGAACCTACTTACTCTCCATTATCCACTTTTGTCTACTTCACACTCCAGCTGATAAACATACTTTCCTCTTGCAAACTATTTCACCTGATATCATGGTCATTGTTTCTTTCTTTGTAGTTCTTATTGTGAGTGTTAGAATGGTATTTCATTGAAGTTGCTTACAAGAACATAGACATCTTACCTGGGTCTCTACAATGGAAGTAATTATCTCTTTTATTCCCAATAAATTTTAGGTTCCCATTAAATAATTAAGGAGGAGTCCCACTTCAAGTAGCACCCTCTATTTATTATATGATAATGGCCTAAATAATCTTGTGCAGGTCTTATATAGGAAATCAAAATTACTATGTGTTCAGGAGTTCAATAGCTATAGTATGGCTTGAAAGAAGCATTCCACAACACCCAGTTCCTTTCTCCAGTTCTTTCTTCCTTAGATCCTTAGTTCTGAGATCCTTTCTGCTCTTTTTTCCATAATATTTAACAAGCCTTGCAGGAGTTTCTATTTATGGCTAAGCATTCAACCTTCACTCATTCTCACCACCTTGACTGTCTGGTCAAATCGCTCAACAATTAAAAGTTTCCACTGCCAAAAAACAAAAAAATTCTCTGACCAGAGGGAGCATGAGAAGTAATCTCAGGGCATAAACATAATTATTTAGAAGGCCATTTGCTAGCCACAGCATGTCAAATCAACAAAGCTACAGGTTTTCTATGAGGTTCTACATCTTCCCAAAACATAGGCTGTTCACCATGATTATAGTATCAGTAGACATGTGGAAGTCAGAGAGACAACATTCAAGACTAGGTACACTCACCTCACCATGTAGACTCAAAGAAGCAAAATCAAGGTGTGAAGTTTGACAGCAAGGACTTTTACCTGCTGAGTTATCTTGCCAGTTCTTTCTCCCTTCTTTCACATGATATTTTAAAATCTCAAGAGTGATAATTGTAGTTCTTCCTCCTGCCTTACAATCACCATGTTAGTAAGGTTAATAAGTAAGGCTTAGACTAAAAACTGGCTATAACAGAGGTTTCCATCCTCAGACACATTTAAGTCTATAAATATTATACTAGATACCTAATGTGAATTCAGAGTAGGAAATTGATGAAAACATCATATATATATATATATATATATATATATATAAACTGGCAGGAATTGGGCCCCACCTACCAAGAAATAAATGTAAGAAATAGCACATGTTTGAGGAAAACCTACTATTTACCAGTATCAAATAAGGTAGGCATTATATAAGTGACACCCCCCCCCAAAAAAAAAGAACATTTCTCTGGGCCCACAGTCTTTTGAGTCTTATAGCTTGTCCTGCTTTACTGACATATTATATTCCTGGCAGCACTTTATTCTGCCATATTTTGAAGCTTCTGTTGATTCTACCACCCCATGTGTCTCTGGTGTGACATTCTATTTCAAGACCCAGGAACCAGTACATTTTAGCAGGTCCATCTGAACTCTGACAACTGCCTATCATACTTACACGTCTAATTTAATAGTATAATTTTTAATGTTTTCAGGGATGTCCATCTTTCAGATTCTGTGAAGCTTTTACTCACAATGAGATAGGGCTTTTCAGTGATGTGATCTCTGTGAGTCATCCACTCATTTTTTTGGATACACATCTGGAAAACTATAAAAATAGCAGTTAAAAGGTTTAAAAGAGGCATACAGCTGCTGTTAGGATTAGTTTTGGAAAAAACCTTTCTTTGCAGCAGCCTTAGTTATGGACTGGGTTTCATAATGAATCAAATTAATTTTATATGACTATTGCTGTGATATAGCAATTTAAGGCTCAGAAAAACATTTTATGTATATATATATATATATATATATATATATATATATATATATATATTCATTCATTCTACATCTTCTCCTAACATAGGCTGTTCTCCGTGTTTATAGTTCCAGTAGACATGTAGAAGTCAGAGGGACAAAGTTCAAGACTTGGTACGTTCATCTCACAATTTGGACTCAGTGAATCTAATCCAAGTTATCAAGTTTGAGAGCAAAGCTTTTTAAACACTGAATTATTTTTCCAGTTATTTCTCACTTCTTTCATATGATATTTTAAAATCTCAGGAGTGATAATTGCAGTTTTTCTTCCTTCCTTAAAATCATTGTGTGACTTTAAGAATGACTTCTTATATATCTTATATCTTCTTATATATCTTATATCTTATATATCTTATATAAGATATATAAGAAGGTATCATCCAAGGCTCAGATAACTTCACAGAAGAGGGTAGAAATGTAAGGGGTGAAGAAAGGAGGTAGAGTTATAGAGAAGTTATTTCTTTTGGGCTTAACATTGGTCATTAGAAGCCATATATATATGGAAAAAAACAAAGCCCAGTTATGGCAAGATTTAGGGTTATAATAAATGGACTTGGTTCTTAGTTCTCTTCAGTAGAAGAAAAGAGAGAGAAATAGAATCCTTGTCTGGAGTGACTAAGGTCTGGTTAAACTGGCTTTAAGGCTTTCCTGGAGGGTACTTTCACCTCTACTAAGAGTCTTACATCATATATATATCTACATAGACTGAATTTTGAATTAAATTTATTTTCTTGACTTGTCTTTTTCCTGGAAGTACACACTCTCAGTAAACACTTATGGAACAGTAAACAGGAAAAAGAGAAATAAAAGCTCTCTTGCCTGGTTAGTGTTTTTAATGCTTGTGGTGGCCTGTTTATTCTGAAGGGTATATTTTGATTCCTTATTTGCTAAAACTATACTCTATGCACTTTCTTTATTATAAGGTCCTATTTGAAACTTTCTCTCTGCAGAACACAAGGATTGAGACATTGGGGGAAGAAAATAAAGGACATTTAATATATCTTTCCATATATCCAATCAGAGTTTCAATTTATATTGCAAAGGTTTGAATGTATTATTGATTTGGACAAGCATTTGGAAAATAGTAAAAATAATTTAGAGTTTGAATTATGTCACTGGTGTGTATCAAAAAAAAAAAAAACAAAGCAAACGAAGGCAATGCAAGGAGTTATAAAAGATTTTGTTGAAAAATCTCTGATGTCCTCAATGAGTTATCTCCCTAAAAGTAGTTGGCCAGAGATGCCCCTGTAGATATATATATATATATGTGTGTGTGTGTGTGTGTGTGTGTGTGTGTATGTGTATATGTATATATATTGAACATTACTATTGGTGTCATGCCATAACTAGATGGTTAACTAGATGGTAATACTGAATACACAGTGTGAACTGCTTCTTGGATAATAAAATTGGATGAAGAATGACTAATAAAACTTCCCATTGGTTGAGCTCCTGTCTTAGGATGGTGAGGCTTCCCTTCTTTTAGGGGCAAGGGTCTCGGTATGCTCTCTTACCCGTCACTGACTATTCGGCTTAGCGCGTAAGTTAGGGGATACACCTCATTAGTTTTGATGACAGAGGTTTTACAGTCCCTTACTTCCAGCCTGTAACAATGGACCTGTGTGGGTTTCATTTGAATAGCATCTCATACAAAAGCCATCAGTTTGTTGAACCGCACGGCCCCAAAAGACAAGAGACTTAACAATGCCTGAATAGTTAGTATGACAGCAACACTCTTTTTAAAGGGCAACATATAACTCCCTCTATCAGAGGAGTAAAAAGTGTAAGCCTCTTCTATTCTGTTTATAAATGTCTTATATCAGAATCTAAATCTATAGAAGTACAAAACTGATCATAGCTTTGATCTAAAGAAAACTAAGGAAATCCCTGTTCCTGCTCTAGTCAATCTCAAACCCAAAAAACAACTATAGTAACTGTGGTAGTGGGTTTTCTCCTGGGTCTAAACAATCTAAATTCCCACTAAATCTAAAACAATCTAGTTCCCCACTAAATCATATGTCAGGGAATCAGGAGTCCAATAGAGCCACCCTGGAGATTCAGGTGGTGATATCTCCTTCAGCACTGAGAACTTCCCAGGTCAGGTTTACTCGTTGATCTGTTCCAGTTTGAAGGCAATTGTGAAGCATCTTCATGTTTCCTGTGGAAAAAAATACGCTTCTCAGGGGGTTTCTCCTCCCTGGATTTGTTATTGTTGTCTATTTGTTTAATCAGTCTCTCTGGCAGCCAATGTGCAGCATCTGCAGTTTGGGAATATATGCAAACAGAACCTCTTCCCCAGATAAGCACTGGATCTGGCCCATTCCAGGTTCCAGTTAATGGGTCTTTCCAGAGGACTGTTGCAAAATTCTTTTTGGTATCAGGATGCCAGAATCTATCTGCAGCAGATTTTCCTTCAGAATCCAAATTTAAAAAATTTAAAATGAAGAGTGCATGATGAAGGATATTTCTGGGGGATCCCTTGGTAGGGTACCATTCCCCCTTTTTAATTTTTTCAAATTGACGTTTAATGGTTTGATGTGCCCTTTCTACCATACCTTGGCCCTATGGATTATATGGAATACCCGTTTTATGTAGTATTCCCAATCTTTCACAAAATTGGTGGAAACTGGAGCTTGTATAACCTGGGCCATTGTCAGTTTTTATCTGTTTAGGCACACCCAATACAGCGATTGTAGCAAGCATATGAGCAATCACATGCTTGCTTGCTTCTCCAGTTTGTAATATTGCATAAATGAAACCACTGTATGTGTCTACACATACATGTATATATTTTTGCTTGCCAAATTCATTATAATGAGTAACATCCATTTGCCAGATACTGTTTGGTATCAGTCCCTTTGGATTTACACCCAAATGAGGAACTGGTAAAAGTTTAACACATGATTGACATTGTTTGACAATTTGTCTAGCTTGTTCTCTGGTAATTTTAAACATACCTTTTAAAGTTTTAGAATTAAGGTGATGTAACTCATGAGCCTTTATGGCCTGATCCAAGTTAGATTGCTTATCTGATAAAGTCACTGCAGCTATACAAGTAGCTAGTTCTGCCTTGGTATTTCCTTCAGAGAGAGGACCTGGTAGCCCTGGCTAACCTGGAACTCACTTTGTAGACCAGGCTGGCCTTGAACTCAGAGACCTGCCTGCCTCTGCCTCCCAAGTGCTGGGATTAAAGGCGTGCGCCACCACCGCCTGGCCTGATCCAAGTTAGATAATCTCTTCTTCACTTTTTCCTAATCCTTTCCCTGAGGGAAAATCCAGAGTCTATCATTTGAGCCATGATTACTTTATTGGGGCTGCACATGATCAATCCCAACTGGGATAACAGATCTCTGCCCCAGAGATTAATGGGAAGGCCTGAGATCCCATTTCTGGGGTTAATACTGTGTGGGTGGCAGAACTGAGGTCTAGTCCTGCACTTCCTGGTGTTGCTCGACTAAGTTCAGAGAGGGATTGGTGTTTGTTGGTAAGAAGCTGACTGCTCCATAAGCCTGTTTTGACTTGCGTCGGTTTGGGGCCTGGAGCTGGCCCCTGTTCCCGTTTCCCTGATTATGGGAAAGGGTATTACCTTGTGCGTCTTGTTTAGACCTACAATCACTAGCCCAATGCCTTCCACGTTTGCAAATTGGGCAGAGCCCAGGCTGTTTTCTGGGCTGTCTCTGGCTTAACTCATTTTCTACTTTGCAATCTCTTGCAAAGTGTCCAGGCTTACCACATTTAAAACATGCCTTTCTGTCTTTACTTGCCAAAAAATCTGTTACTGATTTTCCTTGCATAGCAGCCGTCATAGCTAAGCCCTGTTGGTAAGAGGGACCTATGTCAGAACAAAGTCTGATGTAGCCCATAAGGTCTGTCTTTTTCCTGTAAGGTCTAATGGCTGCTTGGCAGGCAGGATTAGCATTTTCATATGCAAGTTGTTTCACATAATCTACACCTGCCTCTGCATTACCAAAAATCCTTCCTGCTGTTGTCATTAATCAATGAACAAAGTCAGAAAATCGCTCATCAGGCCCTTGCCTGACTGTTGTTAAAGATGCACCAGGGTCTCCCTTTACCGGAAGTTTACGCCAAGCCTTCATGGCTGCATTTTGAATTTGAGCAAATAAACCTGGGTCATATTGCATCTGGTTATCACTACAAGCAAATTGCCCTTCTCCTACTAAGGCATCAAAGGACCAACCATTACCTGCCTGAATATTTCTCCTAGCTGTTTCTTTGCAATTCTCATGCTACTCTGATTTCCAAATTAAATAGTCTCCACCAGTAAGAATTGCCCTCGCTAACGTATTCCAATCACTAGGAGTTAGCCACTCCTCTGCAGCAGACTCTAAAATTGCAAGAGTAAAAGGAGCAGTGGCACCATATTGAGATACTGCATTTTTTAATTCCTTAATAATTTGAAAATTAAAACCTGTGTGATGTCTCCAAGCAACTCCTTGATTGTCTCTAGTCTCAGATACAGGGAAAGCCTCAGCCTTTCCCTCCTCTGGCTGATCTGTGGCTAATCTTAAGCTAGGTGATAGGGACTGCCTTTGGATTCCTGGTTGAGGAATGCAAGGAGCCAGGGGATTTTCACAGTTTACCTCTTGAGACATCTTTCCTGTCTTTAATTTTTGTAGCTGATTAATTAAGTCCTGATACTCTTTTTCTAACTCTATTTGTTGTTTAAGAACAGATATTGTTTTCCTGTAACTCCCTAATGGGATCTATAACCACGATCTCCATTGGGGGAGCATTTGGAGATGGAGACACATAGGGAGGGGGCATAAAATTTGACTTCCTCTTTCTCTTGGTCAGCACAATCTGGCTCTGACAAATTGTCAACAACCTTTGGTTGTATTTTGGATTCTAACTTACGCTTCCTTTTATTTTGAACAAAAAAGACAGCATTCAAGAACAAAAGCAGAAAATTAACACATGTGAGCAGCAAACAACAAAACCAAAACAGAGAGCTGAATTCAGGCTGACTAATTTCTTGTCCCATTTTCATTACCTTTCTCTAAGCAAACCAAAACAGAGAGTTGGATTCAGGTTGACTAATCTCTTGTCCCATTTCCTTACCTTTCTCAACAAGGCAGATTCCTGGGACAATCAACAGATCCTTCTTCCAATAAAGTCCTTCACTGGGTCTCTCGTTCTTGCTGCCCCACGTTGGGTGCCAAAATAAATGTTGGGGACCGCACTAGCCCCAAGTTGGAGCGGCCAAAATAAATGTTGCAGCCCAGGCAAAATGTTGAGGCCCGGGCCGACCCACGTTTGGGCGGCCACTGTATCCCGGCCCAAGCTGCCGCTCCGGTCTTCAGGTCGGGGGTTCAGCAAGAGTGAGGGTGAGGCCAGATTTTACCTAATGTCTGATGTGTATAAATCTCTCTCTCTCGTCTGATGTCTCCCTAATGTCTTCTCTCTGCTGTGTCTCCCAAATGTCTTCTATCGTCTCTATTCTGATCTGTTCTGTCTCTGCCTTTTATATGTCTCACTTCTAAGCCACGCCTCTAAGTTACACCTTTAATCATGCCCTTAGGTCTTGTCTCTAACTCTGATCTCTATACTTCTAAGTATACTATTAAGTCACACACCTTTAATATCACACACCTTTAATCTCAAGGTATCTAAACCAAGATTATCAGAGTGTTCTCATCTGTTGTAGGCTATTGTAATTTAAATCTCATGTCAGGGTATATGGCTCAAGATGGCTGCAAAGCTGATAGCCGCTTTCTGCTAAAAGTCGGCCCCCAACAATGTGTCATTGTTAGTGTCATGAATCATCATACATGCTGTTGAGAAAGAACTACCCACAATCTTGCTTAGATGTGGGGGCAATATTTACACCAACCCAGGCTCAACTAGACACACAAAAAATTACAGATCAATATCATAATCATACCTTATAAGCCTAAGGAAGCATTAGAAGAAATGACAGAAGAATGGAAGAGCCAGGGGATGGAGTAATCATTACTTAGCTGTATGTTCTGGACTGAAACATATTGTTAAGGAAGGAGAAAGAAGCTCACAAAGCTTCAGAAAACATGGCTCTTAAGACTTAGAGATCACAAAACTAACACGACTTCTAAGGCTGCTCTCAGAGGTAAGTGAAAAACACTTCCAGGACAGTTATGCAGTTAATTGAAAGTTGTCAGCAGTGATATACTTTTCAAAGTCCTCAGCCATGCTGCGGTTAGGCATTACAGGATACAGTTTCTTGAATAACTCATAATTCCATAAGTGATCCTAACAAACTCATGGGATAATTAATCTGTACTTAGGTAACATTATTGGTTATTTTTGGTCTGTCATTCCTCTGTATTTCAAATGAATAAGAATTTTCATGAGATTCCTCATGAAAACAAATCCAATCTTCCTAATTCCATCTATTTATTTACTTTCAAATTTTTATTGTTCCTTATAGATAAATATGTTCCATCGTCTCTGGTTTTTAGTTCAAGACAGTTTATCTGATGCTGCCAGGTAAGGACTTATGTGATCATAGATATACACAATTATTTAAAATTTTCAGATCAAATTTAGGTTCATATAAATTCAAGAGTATGCAAAATAAAACATTCAAAATGAAAGTTGCCCAGGTATGACATAATAAATGAGATTTGGAGGTAAATTCATGAATTAATGTGCTATCTGTGATAAACTTGATGAAAGGAAGAAACTAATTTAGTAGAATCATAATACAGGCATGGAAATAAAGACAGCCACAATTTATTTATGGAAATAATTATTTATTGTGTTTTTGTTTATATGCCAAAGCACATAAAGTTAAGGAAATTTCATTTCTTTAGATAATTTCACAAGCACTAATACATCAGAAGTTACTAATTACAGCTTTTTAGGAAGGAGAATATATTATTAAAAGTCTTTAAAATGTCTTTAAAATGTCAAGCATGAAGCTTTTAAAGTTGTAAACATTGGTAAGTATGCCTAAATGGTTTTGTGCAAGAACCTGTGCCTTTCTCCATGTACTACTGTCTATGTCAGACTGTAGTAATAAAGTTTTTGAATTTTCTTTCTTACTCATTCTGAAATTTAACAAGCACTACTGAGTGCTCTACAATCAGCAATTTAACTTGAACATACATCATTGGAAAGCAATAGATGCACCTTTATGATACATTTCTTAACTTTACTACAAAAAATATAACTTAGGTATGATTCTCACATTACCAAGGGATAGGCAACTCAAGAGTATTGTAGTTAATTTAACAGTGACAGTGCTTGGAAGAATGTGACATTAGAGCTGAGAATACAGTTGTATGATTAAATACTTGTTTAGCAAGTGTGAGGCCCTAAGATTAGTTCCTGGCATTGTTCTCATTATCAGTTGTAATCATCTTCATCATAATATGGCAATTAATTATATATACTATGTACATGGGTATGCTCTTTACAAATTAAATACATTCCTTTTTCCAGAAGTAATATGCTCCCTTCTGATAGGTCATCTTCATGGCTTTACTTATTATTGACCATGATTTGAATTGAAATTGTCACCTACTTTTGTCTGCAAGTATGAATTGCTGATGTGAACACAGTATTCATCTAGACTTTTCCAAAATACCATTAAATTATAACCAAAGATTGAATAATTATTACCATTCTGCTACATTTGCTAAGCTTTTGAAAAAAATCTAAATAGCTTAATCATACTATAGATGTTCATTCACAAATATTTTAGTATGTAGCCCTAGAAAACAGGGTTCTTCTACTCTTTCTAGATACCCATTGAGTTATTATATTATCGTACCTAAAATCTCACAATTATCTAAGTGTATATCTGAGTGTATATAGTATTGATACCCTCAAATTAGAATGTAATTAAAAGCTACTATTCTTTTTTTAATGTATTTATTTTTATTTTTTAATCTTTTATTACAATCCAGACTTCATCCCCCTTCTGGTTTATCCCCAGGCCAATCACCATCCTATATCTTCTCCACTCTCCCACCCCGCTACCCCACCACCCCCATCCTACCAGGCCTCCCAACTTCCTGGGGCCTCTCAAGTCTCTCGAGGGTTAGGTACATCTTCTCTCATTGAGACCAGACCAGGCAATCTTCTGCTGTATATGTGTTGGGGGCTTCATATCAGCTGGTGTATGCTGCCTGGTTGGTGGTTCAGTGTCTGAGAGATCTCAGGATCAGTTGAGATTGTTGGTCTTCCTATAGAGTTGCCCTCCTCCTCAGATTCTTCCAGCTTTTCCCCAATTCAACTGCAGGGGTCCCCGATTCCATCCATTGGTTGAGTATCTGCATCTGACTCTTTCAGCTGCTTGTTGGGCCTATCAGGAGGCAGTCATGCTAGGCTCCTGTCTACAGACACGTCACAGCATTAGTAACTGTCAGGGCTCTGGGCTTCCCCTTGAGCTGGATCCCAATTTGGGCTAGTCATTGGACCTCTTTTTCCCTCAGTCTCTTCTCCATTTTTGTCCCCGCATTTCCTTCAGACAAGAACAATTGTGGGTCAGAGCTTTTGACTGTAGAATGCCAACATCATCCCTCCACCTGATGTCCTGTCCCTCCGTGGACTCTACAAGTTCCCACTCCCCACTGTAGAGCACTTTATCCAAGGTCCCTCCCATTGAGTCTTTTGAGCTTTCACCTTCCTGGTCTCTGGTACATTTTAGAGGGTTCCTCTACCTTCTACCTCCTAATAGGTTATTAGATCTCTTAAATATGCTCCTTTCAGGAATAATCCCTATTCTACTTATGTACTAGGCCTTGACTTCTCTAGGCTCAATATTGTACAAATTAACTCCCAAGTTATATAAAAAACAAACTTTATATTTAGTGTTTATAGTGCATTAATTCTTCACAGTATATCTAATATCATAAAACAACTAAAAGTTAAACTCTTAAATGAAGGTTAGTCAATATTTACCATAAAAAAGTTACAAAATGAGGTTATCTTGGGACAGGACTTCATTTTAAAAGAAAAAGGGCCTGAGAACTTGACCTGCAACTGAACCCAAGCTGCATCAAAGTTCCAAGAAGAACCCCATAGCTTTTCTCTGGCCTATACCCCAGAGTTACTCCCTAACAATGACCAATCAAGATTAGTCTGGTAGTTCAGATGTACCTTCAGATCATTTGTGACTGCTCATGGTTTTGCCTTAGAGCACCCACCTGTCAACTTACAAGAGTCATTCATTTAGATGTTTGCTAGGCTAAAACCTACTTGCTTGCTCACCACTTTCTATAAAACTTTACCCCACTGAGGGCCCAGGGATTTACCTTCTTGTCCTGCTGTGTCAGTGATGGTGGTGAGCCCAATTCAAGCTTAAATAAAAACCCTAATGTGATTGCATCAGAATCAGCTCCTTCATAGTTTTTTTTTGGGTTCTCAAATGCTTTCTGTAATGGACACAACAACAGGTGATATTGTGCAACAAAGACATCTGAACTGTTAGAAATTATCATTATGTCATAGGGATTATTAATATTATTCCTTTCCAAGTCATAGTCAAGGCTGAGAATAGTAATATTCTTTATGGCAAACTTATAGCATGTGCCATGCAGTTCCAATAAGCCTTTTATTTATGTATCTTAACATTTCTTGCTCATCTTGAGTTTTGTTAATTATATTTCTAGATTTAAAAAGTGTTGAAAACTTAATGACATTTCCACTAAAATTGTAAATTGACATTTCCTTTAAAAGAGACAGCTTTTCTTCATCAACAGTGGCTTAACTATAGCATTGAGATATTAAAGAATGTTCTTAATACAAACCTTAATTATTAATTTTGACTAGTGAGTAAGTCCATAAGTGTTCAATAAGAAATTTGTTGTCACATTTTGTGGTTTGGACTTTTTATATACATATATGTAATTGTATTCAAAATTATTATATGCAAATGCATACACATAGCACATGATATAGCCAGTTATGTATATTTCTGCTTTATACTCCTTATCTGATCTGCTAAGAGAATGTTTTCTAACATGTTGGAAGTAAGGAATGCTAATCATATGGAAAATTAGATTAAAGAAATGAAATTGGAGAAAAGGCAAATCAATTATTCCAATGTTCTTCTAAATGTTTCGAAAAATGTCATTGAAGCTAGTAAGTAATATTCATCTCTTTCTAAAAATTTCTATGAAAATGACAGTGACCTAAGACCTCACAACCTTTCAAGTTCTATGTAGAAAGAGAGACGTAGTTACTTTTAAAGATCCTTACCGATACAGATGCTGATGCTTGCAGTCAATAATCGGACTGAGCATGGGCACCTCAATGGAGAAGTTGGGACAAGGGCTGAAGGAGCTGAAGTGGTTTGCAACCCCAGAGGAAGAACAACAATATCAACCAACCAGACTCCCGGGGATTAAACCAACAACCAAAGAATACACATTGAGGGACCCATGATTCCAGCTGCATATGTAGCAGAGGATGGCCTTATATGGCATCAATGATAGTGGAGGCCCTGGATCCTGTGAAAGCTTGAGTTCCCAGCACAGGGGAACTCTAGGGCTGTTAGGCAGGTGGATTAGGGAGCACCCTCATAGAAGCAAGGGGAGAGGTGGGATAGGAGGTTTGTGGAGGGGAAACCGGGAAGGGGGATAACATTTAAAATCTAACTTTAGACTCTGTAGATGGACAAGCTTGATTGTCTGAACCAAAATGGGAACATTAGACATCAGAGCCTTCACTAATAACACTGTGACTTTGTGTAGATTCTCTGTCCCCCATACCCACTCCCAAGAGATGAAAAAAAAAAGCTTGTGAACATTTTGTCTAGCTTGTCTGGAAACTTCTGTAAATCTTATGTTTTAGTGAAATATTTTTTGATATTCTATTTTGTCCTTGTACAGTTTATTGTATAGTTTATTTTGCTTTGTGATGTGGCAATTGTATTTAAAATTAAAATAGATGGAACATTCAAAAAAGGTAAATAAATAAAATTACCAATATAATTTTTTTAAAAAAATGTTGCTTTAATTTTTTTTTATTTGAACACAACCTATCTTTATTCATGTAGTAATATAAAGCACAACAAATAGAAGAAAAAATATAAATTATGATTTGCAATTTGTCCATCTATAATCTACCTATATGCAATATGGAAGTATTTTCAAATATTCAGAAAATCTAAGCTAACTAAGGAAAACTCACATAAATCAGATTCCATTTTTTTCTATACATTCTCACATTAAATGTATGCTTGAGATTACACTTAGATTACACTTGGTTTGAAAAAAGCTGAATATACTTGGCAGAGTTTTTACTTAAATAGATCATTGAAGTTTATCTCCAGACTTAGGAAACTAGCAGAAAACCAGGAATGAGACTCATAACAATTGTTGAACTGAGAGATGATTATCCATCTGTGGCTGCAGGACTCCCGAGAAATGACAAAGGCTAAGATGCTATCAATGCCTCTATTCAGTTCCAATTCTTTTAAGCATGTTCATGTTTTTCAGCTCTCCAGCATTTCTCAGACTCAATTGCTGTATCACACTCAGTACTATCATACCATATGCCGCTTTCTGCCCTTTCACACTTTCCAAGAACACTCGAAAAGCTGAAATCTATAGTCTAGTCTTGGAAGTAAAAATGCTCAAAAATAACCATCCTACAAAGAAGAGTGTGATAAATACCATGGGAGAGGCACAGATAAGTACTGAGAAGGCAAAGAGATTGCTTCCAGCTGTGAGATATGGGAAGTGAGTTTTTAAAAATAAGTAAATAAAGATCATGAAAGTAGATACTATGGATGCACAACTATGAAGAGAAAGACACTTTATAAGAAGACTGTGGTAGCAAACACAGGTTGTTAAAAAATCGTGAGTTAAGGCTAACCATGGAGGAAGTTTAGAAAAGAGAACATGGCTCCTGGATTCTATGGGTGCCTAAGCTTGTAACCTTTTCAGCTAAGGATGTACACACAGCTGTTCCTGGGTTTTGAAGTTTTGTAGTGTAAGCCTTGCTGTTTATAATCTTTACATATTATACAGATGCCCATTTAAATACCTTTTCAACATTCTTATCTCTAAAAGTTCAAGTTAGGACCATAGTTTTAATTTTTCATTGAATATAGGGTTTATATTTAGTTGTGGTCAAATAATTCAGAAATTCGTTATGTACTTTTTAACTACATTTCTTCAAAGTTTGGACTGTATGTCAGTCTTTTATCACCAGCTCAGTGTGCAGTTCATGGCAACATGGCCTCAGGTGAACTTGATGATTGAATCAAAGCTAGGTTAAAGCCACATAAGATTGTACATTTTACTTTACATTTCTGATTAGGACTCAAGATAAGAGAAACATACTTCAAGTTCTTAAATGAGAAGAAGTTATTGAAGGTATTGGTTTTTATGGCTATTCTAACAATCTTCTCATTTCCATTGGAACAAAACAAATAAATAAGGTCTTTCAGTTCTGGAGAAAATAATTTTGATATATCTTACTGGCATAAAGTATTAAATCCTGGGAAAACATGAATTCTTTTGTAGAGGCACTGGATAAATATATCTTCTTACTATTGTCTAGAGGCCACCATTTATTTTCTTTGGCTCATGGATTTATTGTCTTCAGTGGTAGCATCATTGAGCAGAATCTCTCTCATGCTACTATATAATTGCAAGGTGTTGTTTCCCTAATTTCTTTCTCAGCCTGTTTATTATTTGTATAAAGGAAGGGTTCTGTTTTTACATTGATATTCATAAGCAAAATTGGTCTGAAGTTCTCTCTCTTTGTTAGGTCTTTATGTGGTTTAGGTATCAGAATAATGATGGTGTCATAGAATGAGTTAGGTAGTGTTGCTTCTGTTTCTACTTCGTGGAAAAGTTTGAGGAGTATTTGTATATATGTTGGTATGAATATATTTGGCCCAGGAACTGTCATTACTATCAGGTATGGCCTTGTTGGTGTAAGCGTGGCCTTGTTGTAAGAAGCATGTCACAATGAGGATGTGTTTTGAGACCTGCCTAGCTTCCTGGAAACAGTTTTCTCCTAGCAGCCTTCAGATCAAGATATAGAACTCTCAGCTCCTCCTGAACCATGTATGGATGCTGCCATGTTTCTGCCTTGATGATAATGGGCTGAATCTCTGCACCTCTGAACCTGCAAGGTGACCCCAATTAAATGCTGTCTTTTATAAGTTTTTGGTCATGATTTCTCTTTACAAAAGTAAAACCCAAACAAAGACAGAGGGACTGAAGATCAAGAGCTTAATTTAACAACTTATCAACTGGGCTAAGTACTAGAGAAAATAAACTATAAAGTCCATCTAAATAAAATAAGAACTAGTTAAGGAGGTTGAAACCACATAATTTAAAATAGAGCTGGTAACAATTCCAAGAATTTCTGAAACTCAACATACTGACACAAGTTAAGCACAGGTATAATTTCTTAGTATACATAAAGCTCATTATCTGGGGCCTGAAAGATGGCACAGCAAATAAAAACACTTGCCAAGCAACAATAATAATTTGAGATCAGTCACCTGGTTCTAGAATAGAGGGAGAAAATAAATTTCTGAAAGTTGTCCTCTTAAGTCCAACACTTAGTATTCCATGCACATGTATGTGTACATATGTACTCCCTATACATACACACATACTACTACTACCACTACCACTACCACTACCACTACCACTACCACTACCACTACCACTACCACTACCACTACCACTACTACTACTAATAATAATAATAATAATAATAATAATAATAATAAATCTCTTATTAAGAAACTATTACTGGTATAGGAAAATTTTAGAACCTGGAAGATATGCACAGATATCTCCATGTGCTCTAAATAGCAAGACCTAACACTGTCAGAGGTGACCTGGCTTTACTCTGTCTCTGTTTCTATTTTGTTTTCTGTTCCTAACAACAGCTATATGCTCTACTGTCACTATTTCTGTTCTTACATCAGCTGTGTTCTTATCACCTTAACTAATGACATCTTTAGTTAGTGCTTAAAATATCCACTTCCTCAGAAATTCATCTGTTTCTGAGGTTCTTCCCACCTCAAATTTATTCAAATATATTGTGTTACATTTTTAGTAATTTTTTTATACAAGATACTCTGATCATGGTGTCCCCTCTCCCAACTCCTTCCAGATCATTTCCACATCTCATCTTTCCAAATTTCTACCCACTTATGCTTTTGCTCATTAGAAAACAAGCATCCAATATAAAGGAAAAAGTAATACAAATAAGATCAAATATGAACAAACAAACATAAATAGTACACAAAAAGGCAAATGGGTATAAAAACAAAGAGCCGAAGAAAAAGTGAAAGATAAAACAAGTAGAGTTGCAAAGATTCAAACAGTTACTTACATAAAATCATGAAAAAAAATGCTGGGTGAGGGTGGATGGTGGCACCTGATTTTAATTCCAGTACTCTGGAGGCAGAGGTACATGGATATCTAAATTAGAAGACAGAGGGAGTTCCAGAATGACCAGTGCTATACAAAGAAACCCTGTTTCAAGTAAGTAAGCAAGCAAGAAACAAGAAGAAAAAGGAAAGAAAGAAAGAAAGAAAGAAAGAAAGAAAGAAAGAAAGAAAGAAAGAAAGAAAGAAAGAGAATGAAAGAAAAAAGGAAGGAAGGAAGGAAGGAAGGAAAGAAAGAAAGAAAGAAAGAGAAAATAAGAAACAAAGAGGAAGAGAAAAAGGAAACCATGAAATCTAAGCAAAAGTCCCATAGAATAAAGAAAAAATGTCCAGACTAAATGGTATGAAGAAAAGGGGAAAACAAACCTTCAAAATATCATTGAGTTCATTTATTGTTGGGTATCTACTTTTGGACTTTGGGCCTGCCCTTAACCTTAAGAGTTGTGGTTTGTTTCCCCAGTGAGACTACCTGGGAGAAAACTGAATTTTCCTTTGAAAGTGGTTATTAATTGTGAATTGTTTGTAGAGAAGGGGAAAAGTGTTCATTTCTTCTATCAGCACTAGGACACATTAGGCACTGACCTGAACATCCATATACACACTGCCACAGTCTCAGAAAGTTCATATGATGTGTGTTGGGCATAATATATTTAGAAAACCTTGTTTTCTTGGATTCCGCCATCCCTTAGGCTGTCAGAATCTTTCATCCTACTCTTCTGCAGTGTTCCTGAGCCATGAGAGAAGGGAAATATTAGAAACATTCCACTTGTAATAAGTGTTCCAAGGTCTCTCCATCCGTGCACACTTCCAGATGTGTCTATGTGTTTGTTCCCATCTACAGCAGGATGAAGCTTTTCTGATGATGATGATGATGATGATGATGATGATGATGATGATGATGATGATGATGATGATGATGATGATGGCGGCGACAAAGGAGGAGGAGGAGGAGGAGGAGGAGGAGGAGGAGGAGGAGGAGGAGGAGGAGGAGGAGGAGGACAAAGAGGAGAAGTTGGGGATTTGCTAATCTAACAATGATTGGTTGTAAATAGAAAGTCCAGGGATTCAATAGTTGCTCAGTCCACAAGTCTGGATCACCTAGATCTCTCAGGTGGTTTACACTATATGCTTGAATCCCAAAGAAGTAGGGGCTAGTAGCAGTGAAGGAATAGACATTCTACCAATGCAAGGACAAGCATAAAAGAAGCAAAACCTTCTTCCATGTCGTTAAAAAGGCTTCCAGCAGAAACTGTGGCCCAGTTAAATGTGTGTCTTCTTGACTCAAGATCGAGATTAAAGGTATGTGTCTTTCCAATTCAAAGGTCCAGATTGGTCTCTAATTCTATAGATACCTCCTGTGACTATATAGATTATAGAGTTCTTACTGAAAACTTAACAAATAAAATCACCATAAAAATAAAATATACCATAAATTTATTTTGTGGTCTGGGTTAATTGACTCCATATTTTTATTCTAGCTCTATCAATTTATCTATGAATTTTATGATTCTATTTTTTAATATTTCAAGAATTTTAATATTTAATATCTTCTTGTGTAAATTTACCATACTTTATCCATTCACTAATTGCTAGTTGGTTTTTGCTCCTTTGTCAAAGATCAAGTGATCATAGGTGTGTGGGTTCATTTCTGGGTCTTAAATTCTGTTCCATTGGTCTACTGTATGAATACTGGTCTCTTAAATACTGTTCCATCTGTCTCTGTATGAATACTATGCAGTTTTTTTTAAATCATGATTGCTCAGTAATACAGCTTGAAACAGGAATGGTGATTCCCCCAGAATTTCTTTTATTGCTGAGAATAGTTTTTGCTATCCTGAGTTTTTTCTTATTCCAAATGAATTTGTAAATTTCTCTTTCTAACTCTATGAACGATTGAGCTGGAATTTTGATGGGGACTGCATTGAATCTGTAGATTGCTTTAGGCAAAATGGCCTTTTTACTATATTAATACTGCCAATCCATGAGCATGGGAGATCTTTTCATTTTCTGAGATCTTCATTGATCTCTTTCTTCAGAGACTTGAAGTTCTTGTCATAGAGATCTTTCACTTGTTTAGTTAGAGTCACACAACAGTATTTTATATTATTTGTGACTATTGTGAAGTGTGTCTTTTTCCTAATTTTTTTCTCAGCCTTTTTATGCTTTGAGTATGGGAAGGCTACTGATTTGTTTGAGTTAATTTTAAATCCAGCCACTTTGCTAAGTTGTTTATCAGCTGTAGGAGTTCTCAGGTGAAATTTTGTGATCACTTAAGTTTACTATCATATCATCTGCAATAGTGATATTTGACTTCTTCCTTTCCAAATTGTATCCCTTTCATCTCCTTTTGTATTCTAATTTCTCTGGCTAGGATTTTGAGTAGTATATTGAATAAGTAGGGAGAGAGGAGGCAGCCTTGTCTAGTTCCTGATTTTAGTGAGATTGCCTCAAATTTCTCTCCAACTGGTTAGATTTTGGCTACTGGTTTGTTGTATATTGCTTTTACTATGTTTAGGTATGAGCCTTGAATTTCTGATCTTTCCAAGTCTTTTATCATGAAGGAATGTTGAATTCTGTCAAATCCTTTCTTAGCATCTCATGAAATGATCATGTATTTATTTATCTGAGTTAGTTTTATAGATACAGATACAGGTACAGATACAGATATAGATGATATAGATTATTGGTATAGATATAGATAGTACATGTATAATGTATGTATATATATACATATATGTGTGTGTCTGTGTGTATATATTATGTATGTATGTATGTATGTATGCATATATGTATCTATGTATGTATAAAACATGATGAATCATCTCAGCATCCCTAGGATGAAGCCTACCTGATCATGTTGTTTTGATTTGTTTTTCAGTTCAGTTTACAAGAATTTTACTGAGTATTTTTGCATTGATACATGAAATTGGTCTGAAGTTCTCTTTCTATATTGGGTCTTTGTGTGGTTTCTGTGGCTTTATAGAACGAATTGTTTAGTGTACTCTCTGTTTATATTTTGTGGAATAGTTTGAAGAGTATTGGTATTAGGTCTTCTTTGAAGTTCTGATAGAATTCTGCACTAAATCTATCAGGTCCTGGCTTTTTTTTTTTTTTTTTTTTTTTTTTTTTTGTGGAGATTTTAATGGTTGCTTTTATATCTTTAGGGTTTATGCAACTGTTTAGATGGTTTCTCTGATACTGATTTAACATTGATTCCTGGTATCTGTCTAGAAAATTGACCATTTCATTCAGATTTTCCAGTTTGTTGAGTATACATTCATTTTATAGTCAGATCTAATATATATATATATATATATATATATATATATATATATATATATATATTGGTTTCCTCGGTTTCTGTTGTTATGCCTCCCTTTTCATTTCAGCCTTTGTTAATTTGGAAACTGTCTCTGTGCCCTCTGGTTAATGTGGCTAAAGGTTTATTTATCTTGTTCATTTTCTCAAAGAACAAGCTCCTGGATTTCCTGATTCTTGATATAGTTGTCTTTGTTTCTACTTTGTTAATTTCAGCCCTGAGTTTTAATATTTTCTATCATCTACTCCTCTGGGTGTATTTGCTTCTTTTTGTTCTAAAACTTTCAGGTGTGCTGTCAAGTTGCTAGTGTATTCCTTCCTCAGTTTCTTTTTGAAGGCACTCAGAGCTATGAATTTTCCTCTTAGCACCCATAAGTTTGGGTATGTCCTGCCTTCATTTTTATTGAATTCTAAAAAGTCTTAAATGTCTTTATTTCTTCCTTTACCAAGTTATCAATGAGTAGAGCATTGTTCACCTTCTACATGTATGTGGACATTTCATTGTTTTTATTGTTATTGAAAACCAGCCTTAGTTCTTGATGATCAGATAGGATGCATAGGATTATTTCACTCTTCTTGTATCTGTTGAGGTATATTTTGTGACTAATTATTTAGTCAATTTTGGTGAAGGCACCATGAAGTACTGAGGAAAAGTTATATTATTTTATTTTAGGATGAAGTCTTCTATAGATATCTGTTAAACACATTTTGTTCAAAACTTTTGTTAGATTCACTGTGTCTCTCTTAATTTATATTTCCATTATGTGACCATTGCTAAAAGTGGGGTGTTGAAATCTTCCACTATTATTGTGTAAGGTGCAATGTGTGCTTTGTGCTTTAGTAAAGTTTCTTTTATGAATGACGGTGCTCTTGCCTTTGGAGCATAGATGTTCAGAATTGAACGTTCATCTTGGCAGATTTTTCCTTTGACTAGTATGAAGTGTTCTTCCCTATCTTTTTTGGTAACTTTTGGCTGAAAGTCAATTTTATTTCATATTAGAATGGCTACTCCAGCTTATTTGTTGGGACCATGTTCTTGGAAAATTGTTTTCCAGCCTTTTACTCTGAGATAGTGTCTGTTTTGTCACTGAGGTGTGTTTCCTGTATGCAGCAAAATGTTGGGTCTTATTTAAGTATTCAGTCAGTCTATGCCTTTTTATTGGGGAATTGAGTCCATTGACGTTAAGAAATATTAAGATAAAGTGATTGTTGCTTCTTGTTATTTTTGTTGTTAGAGATAGAATTATGTTTATGTGGCTATCTTCTTTTGGGTTTGTTAAAAGATAACATTTTTGCTTTTTCTAGGTTGCAGTTTCCCTCCTTGTGTTAGAGTTTTCCATCTATGACCCTTTGTAAGGCTGGATTTGTGGAAAAATATTGTATAAGTTTGGTTTTGTGTAGAATATCTTGGTTTCTCCATCTATGTTAAATGAGGGTTTTGCTGGGTATAGTAGTCTGGGCTGATATTTGTGTTCTCTTAGGATCTGCATGACATCTGCCTAGGATCTTGTGACTTTTATAGTCTCTGGTGAGAAGTTTGGTGTAATTCTGATATGTCTGCATTTAAATGTAACTTGACATTTTTCCCTATTCCTTTTAATATTTGTTTTTTGTTTTGTACATTTGGTGTTTTGATTATTATGTGACTGGAGGAATTTCTTTTCTGGTCCAGTCTATTTCGAGTTCTGTAGGCTTCTTGTATGTTCATGGGCATCTCTTTCATCATATTAGAGAAGTTTTCTTCTATAATTTTGTTAAAGATATTTTTACTGGCCCTTAAATTTAGAAATCTTTGCTCTCTTCTATACCTATTATCCTTAGGTTGGGCTTCTCATTGTGTCCTGGGTTTCCTCATGTTTTGGGTAGGATTTTTTTGCATTTTACATTTTCTTTGAGTGCTGTGTCAATGTTTTCTATGGTATCTTCTGCCCCTGGGACTTTCTTTTCTGTCTCTTGCATTCTGTTGGTGATGCTTGCATCTATGACTCTTGATCTCTTTTCTAGGTTTTTTTTTTTATCTTCAAGGTTGTCTCCCTTTGTGATTTCTTTATTGTTTCTATTTCCCTTTTCAGACCCTGGATATTTTTGTTCAATTCCTTCTCTGGTTTGTTTGTGTTTTCCTGTAATTCTTTAAGAGATTCCTGTGTTTCTACTTTAAGGGTGTCTACCTATTTACCTGTATTCTCCTGTATTTCTTTGAGGTATTTAAATGTCCTTCTTAAACTCCTGTCTCATGATCATGAGATGTGATTTTAAATGAGAGTCTTGCTTTTCCTGTGTGTTGTGCTATCCAGGCCTTGCTGTGGTGGGAGAACTGGGTTCTGATGATGCCAAGTAGCCTTGGTTTCTGTTGCTTATGTTCTTGCCCTTGCCTTTTGCCATTTGATTAACTCTTGTGTTAGTTGGTCTTACTGTCTCTGACTGAAGCTTGTTCCTCCTGTGGGCCTGTGAGACTGTGATCTTAGGGTGTCAGCACTCCTGGGGAGATGAGCTCTCTCCTTGGCAGTATTTGTGGGCTGTGGGACAGCCTTAGCTCTGGGCCCAGATGGATACCAGAAAGATCCTGTTTCCAGCTGCCTTGCTATTTCTGTGCCCTCCACACTCTTGGTGGGTTCCACTTTGAAGCAAAAATGATGATCTCACTTCTGGGCTTAGGAGTAAGAGCACTCCTGGGTAATCAGCTCTGTCCTAGCACTATCTGTGCCATCTTTTGCCACTCTGTAGGCTGCTGCTTTGTCTGAATGAGGGTATCCTCTGCAATTCTAAAGTTTTCCAATTTAATGAGTTTCTATGTAATAATTATTGTTATTGGTATCTTTTCTAGTCTTTTCTTGTTGTTGTTCAAGTCTTTTCTTGTGCCTGTGAGCTCAAGAATATTCACCACTTTCTCTTTTTCTGCTGTCAAACTCAGTATTTATGCTTATGATTATATCTTTGAACCATTATTTAATGAGTTTTGCTCAGATTGATAAGTATGGATATATTTGAATTCTTCTATATGGTGTAACCAGTTTGTTTAAGATAATGTGGGCTTTCTGTTTGTTTGTTTGCTTTTTTGCAGTATGAGTTTCTGGCTTCCTTACTAAAAATTAAGCTCTATATACTTATATATTTATGCCTGGATCTTTAATCCTTGTGATTAACAAGTTTATTTCTATGCCAATACTATATTACTTTTGTTACTATAGTTCTGTAATACATTGAGCTCTGGGACGGTGATATCTCTAGTAGTTTTTATTATTATTTATAATTAGTTTAGCTGTCATAGGTATTTTGTCATGAAGGTAAAAATAGTCTTTTCAAGGTCTGTAAAGAATTAGTCTGGAAATTTGATTGAAGTTGGGCTAGAAGACTGAGACCTGAAAGGATCCACAAAAGGAAGGAAAGTCAAATCTGCCACAAGGATCTATGAAATTCACAGGAAATGGAAAATGTGAAGGGAGACAGACCCTTAATATTGCTTGCTAGTAGTCTAAGACTAAAACTGGAGAATTAAAATGAAAATGACATATCTGATTCTTTGACGGACTTGGCCTGTGGATTTTCAGGGAAATGGTACTTTTGAAGTTGGTACATGAGACAAAGAATACAGTGAAAGGGAAGGCTAGAGGAGAGGATCTGCTTAGTCACATTGGAATAGGGGCCTAATAGAAGGGGAGGTCACAGGAGATAGTCTACTACTAAGCTGAGGATAAGCCTGGGGAACTGAAATCAGAGACTGGAAAGGCAAGGGAAAAATCATTTATTGACTCATGGCCAGAATAGCTAGGGTTTACAGGGGAGACTACCTTGCTCTTTGGCAGGTAAGGCATCTATCGCGCCCCCCTGGCGCTTTTGCGTCCGCGGAGAAATCACGAGATGCAGAGAACAGGTAGTTACTGTAAACGAGGCTTTTAATCTTTATCACCCACGTGGAGAAACGTGGAGAGACGTGGAAGGAAGGAAGGGAGAGAGAGAGAGAGAGAGAGAGAGAGAGAGAGAGAGAGAGAGAGAGAGCGCCAGAGTCAGAGAGCGAGAGTGCCAGAGTCAGAGAGCGAGAGTGCCAGAGTCAGAGAGAGAGAGTGTCAGAGTCAGAGAGAGAGAGCTGAGGAACGGGTCCCCCGCTTAAGTGCAGTCTAGAGTGACGTATTCACTTTTTGATTGGCTGTTCCCTCACCACCCAATATGCCTCGGGATTGGCAGTGGCTAAGGCACGCCTATCTGCCTAGCAACTGCGCAGCTAACAGCAGCTTCCTACATCTCCCCCTGTTTAAATTATTAATATGAAACAGCCTATTGCCGATTAAATGTAGTACCAAATAAGATTCGAACTCAAATCCGATCAAGCAAACTCCATCTTGGGGGGGGAGTAAGCGATCAAGAGCTTATAGCCCGAAGATTTTTCCTTACCCTTCCAGGTGCCATGGAAACCAGTCCTCTGGGTGCATGGGCTAAGGAAATATAAAGAGGCATTGACACCCATCCCTGTGCAATGGAGTATATATATATAGCTCCCAGGGGTGCGAGGGCTGTCAACCTATTATTAGGTATCACAATTATTTAGGCAAGAGCTGACTGGACAAGACCTCTCATCTATCCAGTGCAAATGAGCTGAGCTCTTGGGGTGCATAGACTGAGAGTGTCTCTGTCATAGGCTATTTTTTAGCCTAGATCATCAAATTTCAGGGAGGGATGCTTGCTCCAAGGTTTGCGAGTGCTTAGGCTATAAGCTACCTTGTCACTTATATTGCTGGGCTTTGAGCTTACAAACCAACCATTTATGAATACTAATTCACATCATAGGACTGTATATCAAGCAGGCCTATTCCCTCTCTTTAGAAAGAAAGAAAGAAAGAAAGAAAAGGCAGAAGAAATTTATTTTTAAGAAGTAAAATCTCCACGGGAAACAGGCTCCATCCACACTCCATCAAGGCTGGAAATCTGGATTTGCAATGGCTGCTGTATCTGGTCCAATTTCCCATTTCACTTTCCTTTTAAATAAGCAGAAAGATCATGGCTTTAAGTAAATGCATCATTCACAAATCTTAGAGGTGTAATACCTGGATGTGGGGCTGTTGACACACAGCTTATTTGAGCCACATCTGTGAGCCGCTTCACATGGGCTAGAGCCAATCAACTCTCTGATTGACCAAAGTCTATTTTAAGTCTCCATAACGATGTACTGAGATGGGCACAAAGGTAGGCACATGCACAACCAAGGCTAGGTCTAGTGATCCATTCTAGCCTTGTGTTAAAAAGCATGTAACATTCTTATAATCCAAGATATCAGAATTATTTTGAAGGTTGGATAACATAAAGAAAAATGAAGGGTCTACACACACCAACACCGGTTGTGCAGATGTATTTTTAAACACCTTATTAAATTTAATGTTATTTAAATGGCTAGAGATATTAAATCTTGTAGCCGAAACATATTGCACTTTATGAAGCATATTCAACAAGACAAAGGTAGATATACCCCTTTTTAACATTTAAAACAGTGACTATAACACATAAATTGTGTTGAAGCAAGATAAACTCAAGAAAATATATATATGATTTAATTTAGGACTTACATCCCTTTGAAAACATTAAACAGAGGTTTTAAATCCTCTTATGGTAAGCTTAAAATGAGGTTTTAGTCAAATAATATCTCTTAACAACCTTTAAAAATTACTAAGAGTAATTCAAGATTAAAGTAAACTATTTTTCTTTGTATGTACACTCATAGGCCAGAAGATGGCGTTAGATCCTCACCACAAATGGTTGTGAGACACCACGTGGCCGCTGGGAGTTTAGCCTTTATATTTTAAATTAAGTCCAGCCTTAATGGCTGAGTTATTTCTAAAGTCAAATTGACTCAAACATTGAAAGACACTGTCTTTGAATATTTTTTTTTGAAGTAACAAGTATTTTAAAAATTTTAAAAGTTCGCTATATTGAGGCAATAGCTTGTAGAAAAAATTTTCTTTAGAGAAATCCACTGGTAAAATATAATATATACCAAAGGATTTAACCTCTTATCTTTTTTGTATTAAGGCAACAAAATTTGTACATATATGTAAAATATAAAACATTACCCATATTCTGAAGCAATTATTTTTTTAACAAATATTGTTTCATGGGCTCTTAAACATTATGAATAAATTTATTATCTATAAATCTTTTACCTTTATCAAAAATGTAAAGGAATGGTATAAAAATATTTTTTATGTAAACATTTATTGAAATGGTAGCTGGATAAGACAAGTTAGGTTGTATAAAACTTAAATTTGAACTTTATTTTGGATTAATTTAATAACCAATCTTTTTTGTCTCATGAGAATTTTGGATAAAAGCTAATTTTATTCTCTAATAATTGTTACACATTTTAAAGGAATCTAAGGCATCTTATTTTTAACAACTTTGAATATAGGTTATCTTGTTAGGATCTGGTCTTTAGACTCAGAACGAAAACTGTCTCTGGCCGTAGCCTGTGTGTCTGGAAGGCTGTAGAATAGAATCTGACTCTCTTATGTTCTTGATTTAAAAAAAAAAAAACCTGATTCTACATTAATCATGATTTAACTTACTCAGATGGATATCATGGACACCAAATAAAGACAGTTCTTCCGATAGGTCATCCATGCACGTATTGTATTTATTCTATAAGGTTTTCTAGTTTATATTCCAGCCAAAAATTTAACTATAATATTTAAAATGAATTATTTACTTCTTTTTAACTTTCTAAATTGGGATTGATCAGTATTTTATGATACTAAGAAAACTATTTATTTATTTATTTATTACATCCTAAATGCTACCTCCTTCCATTTCACAGAGTCCCTCCTTTATCACTTTTTTGAGAGAGTGGGCTCCAACCTCTGAGTTCCCTTCAAACTTGCATATCAAGTCTCTGCTGGATTAGTCATACCCTCTCCCACTGTGACCAGACAAGTCAGCCCTCTTCTGAAACAGAATCCAAAATCAGGATATAATAGCCCTTGCTCCAGTTATCAAGGGACCCACATGAAGAATGTCCTGCATATGTGCTTGGGGACTCAGTGTAACCCATTTATGCTCTTTAGTTGGTTGCACAGCCTCAAAGCTCTGAGTGTTCCAGGTTAGTTGACTCTGTTGGTCTTCTTTCTGACTTTCTGTCCCCTTTAGCACCTTCAAACCTTCCCCCAACTTTTTCATAAGTGTCCCTGACCTCTGCCCAATCATTGGCTGTAGGTATATGCATCTGTTGCAGTTAGCTGCTGGGGAGAGCCTCTCAGGGAACAGTTTTGCTCCTGGCTGCAAGGATAGAAGAATATTGTTAATATTGTCAGAAACTGCTGCTTGCCAATGGGATGGATAGGTCTCAAGTTGAGCTGGGGTTTTTTTGTTTTTGTTTTTGGTTTTGTTTGTTTGTTTTTTGTTGTTGTTGTTGTTTTTTTGTTTTGTTTTGTTAGACATGAACTCAGTCTCTGCTCCATCTTTGCCCCCGGATTTTGTTTTAGACAGGACAAATTTGGGTGGGTTGGTGTACTTATCCCTCCACTGGGGGAGGTGGGGGTCCTGACTCTTCAGGTTCCATTTGCCTACTCTTAGGTACCTCTGTTAGGTAAACAGCATTGATTCCTAGAAGACCCCTCTTCCCCCACATGTCTCTGGTATTTCTTAGAAATTAACCCCATCACTCAACCCCTGGTACATGTAGACTTCCAGTCATTTTCCTGGCCCTCTGACCCTTCTTCCTGTCACTCTTCACACTTGTTCCTGCTCCTACCCACCCATTTCCCCCCCCCCTTTCATTTTCCACCCAGATCCCTCTATCCCTCTGTCTCCTAGGACTATCTTATTCCCACTTCTAAGTGAGATACACTTATACTCACATAGTATATAGTTTTTACTACCATCACTTTAATCCCCAGTCTCCACCCAGGATCCACCCTGGATACACAGATAAAATACACACAAACATTAAATTATTTTTAATATCTTTACCTCAATGGCCAGTCTCTTCTAAGCCTTCGACAACTATCACACCACTTTTTTCACTCCTAGCTCAACACACCAAATCTGCCATCAGTTTTAGTTGCTTAGTTACCTTCTTGTTGTTTAGCCCCCTAAACATGCCCTCAGCTTATTTATTTTTTCTAATATACTGCCTGCTACCCTAGGTCCAATTACAGAACTGGCTGAGGGTCACTCTATCCAAGATCTCATATGGCTGATAACGCTTTTTTTTTAAATTGGATATCTTAAATAGCTCTATTTTAAAAAAATGGATATTTTATTTATTTAAATTTCAAATGTTATCGCCTTTCCCAGTTTTCTCTCCACTACTCGCCAAATCTATCCCCCCTCCCCTGTTTCTATGAGGGTGTCTCTCAACCCATTCACCCACTCTGGCCTCCCTGCCCTGACATTTCCCTACATTGGGGCATCAAACCATCACAAGACCAGCCGCCTCTCCTCTCACTGATGCCAAATAGGGCCATCCTCTGCTACACATGCAGCTGGAGCCATGGGTCCCTCCATGTGTACTCTTTGGTTGGCATTTTAGTCCGTGGGGGCTCTGGGGAGTCTGGTTAGTTGATACTATTGTTCTTCCTATGGGGTTGCAAAACCCTTCAGCTCCTTCAGTCTTTCCCCTAACTTCTCCATTGGGGTTCCCATGCTCAGACCAATGGTTGGCTGTGAGCATCCACATCTGAATTTGTCAGGCTCTGGCAGAGTTTCTCAGGAGATAGCTAAATCAGGCACCTGTCAGCAAGCACTTCTTGGCATCAGCAATAGTGTCTGGGTTTGGTGTCTGTATATGGGATGGATCCCATGTGAGGCAGTCTCTGGATGGCCTTTCCTTCAGTCTCTGCTCCATGCTTTGTCCTTGTATTTTCTTTAGACAGGAGCAATTCTTGTTAAAAATTTGGAGATGAGTGGGTGGCCCCATCCCTCAATGGGGGACTTTGCATAAACTCTGGAATTAGTCTTTAAAGATTGTCCCTCCTCTTTGTTGGGTACTTCAGCTAATGTCATACCCATTGGTTCCTGGGAGCCTCTTGTTTTCCTGGCATCTGAGACTTTCAGGTGGCTACTGTCAGTTCCACATTCCTCTTTGCTACACACCTCTGTTCAATTTTCTGACCCTTTCTATATCATCCTCATCTCCTCCCATACCTGATCCTGCCCCCCCTTCTTCCTCTCCCTTCTCTCTTCCTCTGAAGACCCTCCCACCCTCTATTTCCTGTGAGTATTTTGTTCCTACATCTAGGAAGAACTGAAGCATCTACATTTTGGTCTTCCTTCTTCTTGAGCTTCATATGGACTGAGTTGTGCAATGGGTATTCTTAGCTTTGGGGCTAATATTCACTTATCAGTGAGTACATACCATGTGTATTGTTTTGTGACTGGGTTAGCTCACAGAGGGTATTTTCTAGTTCCATCCATTTTCCTAAGAATTTCATGAAGTCATTGTTTTTTATAGCTAAGTAGCACTCCATTGTTTAATTGTACCACCCTTTCTGTATCCATTCCTTCGTTGAGGGACATCTGCGTTGGTTCCAGCTTCTGGCTACTATGTTATTATAATAAGTCTGCTATGAACAATAGTGGAGCATGTGCCCTTTTTATATGTTGGACTATCTTTTGGGTATACGCTCAGGTGTGGTTCAGCTGGGTCCTCAGGTAATACTATGCCCGATATTCTGAGGAACTGCCAGACTCATTTCCAGAGTGGTTGTACCAGCTTGCAATCCCACCAACAATGGAGAAGTGTCCCTTGTATCTTCTAGCATTCCTGCAGGAATACTGGAAGTCCATATAGCTCATTGGGCTCAAGAAGTATTATTGATAGATCATGAACCAATTAGGAAACAGGACCTTTAATGTTGACAAGCAGATTCCCTATCAAAACATCAGAACCACTCTCTATGTACTCACTTGTACCTTCCTTCTTGATTAACTTCTTTGGTTCTGTGGGGTATATAATCGATACTGAATACTTAATGGTTAATATCCATTTATCATTGAGTATATACCATGTCTGTCCTTTTGGGTCTGGATTACCTCACTCAGGATGATATTTTCTAGTTCCATCCATTTACCTGGGAAACTCATGATGTGCTTGTTTTTATAGCTGAATAGTATTACGTTCTGTAAATGAACCACATTTTCTGTATCCATTATTTGACATTTGAGCTGTTTCCAGTTTCTGGCTATTAACAATTAAGCTGCTATGAACATAGTGGAAGAAATGTCCTTGAAACATTTGGAGGGTATATGCCCAGGATCAGTATAGCTAGGTCTTCAGGTAGAACTATTTCCAATTTTCTGAGAAACCACCAGATTATTTTCTAGACTAGTTGTACAAGTTTGCAGTCCCATCAGCAATGAATGAGCTGTCCACTTTCTCTGCATCCTCACCAGAATATGCTGTAGTTGAGGTTTTGATCTTATTCAATCTGAGTTATTTTGATCTTATTCAATAGGGTGGAATCTCAGGGTCATTTTGATTTGCATTTCCCTGATGACTAAGTAGGACAAAATCGCAACCTACAGATTGGGAAAATATACTCACTAACTCAACATCTGAGAGAGGGCTAATATCCAAAATGTATCTGGAGGTGAAGTATGACTAGACTATAAGTTTTCTGATATATTACATTCCAACTTTATGAATAAATAAACTAACTTAATCTATGTAGTCACACAGCCAGTGAAAGACTTGTCAGGTTTCTATCCCATTAATATCCCATTTTAATCCCAGAGATATTTTCTATTAATTTGTTTATGTATTCACTTTACATCATAATTGCAGCCTTGCCTCCTCTCCCAGATGCCACTCATGCAGTCTCAATCTTTCCCCCAAATCTTCTAAATGACTTCCCAATTTTGTTCTGATGTTTAGCTATGGGTCTCTGCATCTGCTTCAGTCAGCTGCTCGGTGGAGCTTCTCAGAAGCTAGTTATGTCAGGCTCTTGTCTTCAAGCATAAGAGAGTATCATTAATAGGGTCGGTGATCTCAAGTTGGGCCAGTCATTGCTTGGTCCTTCCCTCAGTCTCTCCTAAATCTTTGTTCCTAAATTTCTTTTAGATAGGACAACTTTTGGGTAGAAGTTTTTGTGGGTGCATTTGTATCTTTATCCCTCCACTGGTGGCCCAGCCTGGCTATAGGATGTGACCTCTTCAGGTTACATATTTCCACTCCTATGAGTAGTAGCTAAAGTCAACTCCACTGATTCCTGAGAGCCTCCACTATCCCAGGTCTCTAGGTCAAGTCCTAGAGATGCCTCAGCATGCCCCCTCCCCGGACTCTATTTCCATTCACTCTACTGAACCCTCTAGTTTAGGCTTTCCCTACACCTCATCCCCACACAATTTCCCTCCCCATCCTCCCTCTCACCCAATTTCCTCCCTCCCTCTACTTTCTATGAAAACTTTATTTCTCTATCTGAGTGAGATTTTTTCTTTAGCTTCTTTGGGTCTATGGATTGTAACATGGTTATCCTGGACTTTATGGCTAATAAGTATTTATAAGTGATTACATATTGTGAATGTCCTTATTAGTCTGTTACCTCACTCAGCATGATATTTTCTAATTAAATTTATTTGCCTGCAAATTTCATGATGTCATTTCTAAATGAATTTCATTTTCTTTATCCATTCTGCAGTTGAGGGTACCTGGGTTATATATAATTTCTGGTTATTATGAATAAAGCTGCCATAAACATAGTACAGCAAGTGTCCTTGTGGTATAGTTGGACATCTTTTGGGTATATGCCCAGAAGTGGCTCGGCTGTGTCTTCAGGTAGAATTATACTCAGTTTTCTGAGAAACTGCCCAATTGATTTCCAGTGTGGGAGGACAAGTTTGCACTCTGACCAGCAACATACTAGTGTTTCCTTGATCCACATCCTTGAAAACTTATACTGTACCTTCAGTTTTTGATCTTAGCAATTGTGACGTGTATAAGGTGAAATCTCAGAGTCCCTTTGATTTGAACTTCTGATGACTAATGATGTTGAATATTTTTTTAAATGTTTCTTGACCATTAGATATTCCTCTGTTAATAATTCTCTGGTTAATTCTACATGCCCCTTTTCAGTTGGGTTATTTGGGTTTTTTGTTTGTTTGTTTGTTTGTTTGTTTGTTTGTTTTTTGGTGTCTAATTCTTTAACTTCTTTTTATATTTTGGATATTAGTCTTCTGTCACATATAAGGGTGGTAAAGATCTTTTTCCATTGTGTAGGCTGACATTTCATCCAGTTGATGGTGTCCTCTGCCTGAGAGAAGCTTTTCTGATTCATGAGTTTCTTTTATTAATTTTGTATCTTAGTTCTGAGCTATTGGCTTTCTGCTCAGGAAGCAGTCTCATGTGCCATGGAGTTCAAGGCAATTCTCTAATTTCTCTTCTATTAAATTTAGTACATCTGTTTTCATGTTGAAAACTCTGATCCACTTAGATTAGAGTTTTGTGTAGGGTGATAAATATGGATCTACTTGAATTCTTCTAAATGCAGACATCCAGTTAGACCCACACCATTTGTGGTGATGCTTTCTTTTTTCATTGTATGGTTATGGCTTCTTTGTCCAAAATCAAGTGTCCATATGTGTGTGGGCTTATTTCTGGATCTTTGATTCTATACCATTGATCAATCTGTCTGTTTCTATACCAATTTTATGTGATTTTTATCACTATTGTTTTAGAGTACAGCTTAAGATCAGGGACGGTGATAACTCCAGAAGATTTTTATTTTACAGGATTGTTTTAGTTATCCTGCCTTTGTATTTTTTATATAAAATTAAGAATTTTTATATAAAACATTATAAATCACTGTGTTGACATTTTGATGGGAATTGCATTGAATCTGTAGATTGCTTTTGGTAAGATGATCATTTTCCTGTGTTAATCCTATAGATCCAGGAACATGGGAGGGAGATCTTTCTATTTTCAGTTGTCTTCTTCACTTTTTCTACAGAGATTTCAAGTTCTGGTCATACAGATCTTTCACTTGCTTGGTTAAAGTCACACTAAGATATTTCATATTATTTGTGGCTATTGTGAATGTGTCGTTTCCCTGAATTTTTCTCATCCCATTTATTCTTTGTATAAATGAGGGCTCCTGACTTTTTTATTAATTTTCTATCCAGCCACTTTGGTGGAAGTGCTTATCAACTATAGGAGTTCTCTGGTAAAATTTTGGGGAACACATATGTATATTATCATATCATCCTTAGGCATAGCAATACCTTATTTTTTTCTGTTCCAATTTCTATCCGTTTGTTCTTTAATTTTTAATTGCTTTGGATAGCACTTCAAGTACTATATTGAAGAGATACTGAGCAAGAGGACAGCCTTCTCTTCTCCCTGATTTTAATGGAAATGCTTTCAGTTTTTCTCCATTTAATTGATCTTGGCTATAGGCTTCCTGTATATTAGCTTTATTGTGCTTAGATATGTGCCATGTATCCTTAATCTCGCCAAGACTTTTGACATTAATGGCTCTTAAATTTTCAAAGTCATTTTCATCATCTAATAAGATGATCATGTGTTTTATTTTTACTTCAGTTTGTTTGTATGGTGGCTTACATTGATGGATTCTTATATGCTGTACCATCCCTGTATCTCTGGGATGAAGCCTACCTGATGCTGATAGATGATGGTTTTCATGTGTTCTGTGATTTGATTTGATATTTTATTGAGTATTTTGTATTAATATTCATAAGGGAAATTGGCCTGAATTTCTTTTTCTTTGCTGAATTTTTCTGTGGTTTATATATCAGGGTGACTGTGACCTCATTGAATAAATTTGGTGATGTTCCCTCTGTTCCTATTTTGGTTAGTTTTAAATTTTTTGAGGAGTTTTGCTATAAACTCTTCTTTGAAAGTTTCATAGAATTATGTGCTAAAACTGGCTGGCCCTGGGCTTCTTTTTGTTGGAAGACTTTTATTAGCTACTTCATTTCCTTAGGGGTTGTTATACTGTTTAGATTGTTTATCAAATATTGATTTAAATTTGGTAAGCTATCAAGAAAATCATCCAATTTACTTAGATTTTCCAATTTTCTAGAATACAGGTATTTGAATTAAGACTGAATGATTCTTTGGATTTCTTCAGTATCTGTTGTTATGCCCCCCCTTTCTTTTCTGATTTTATTAATTTGGCTATTGTCTCTCTACCTTTCAGTTAGTTTGGCTAAGTGTTTGTATATCTTGTTGATGTTCTCAAAAAAAAAAAAAAAAAAACAGCTATTCATTTCCTTGATTCTTTAAATTGTTCTCTTCATTTCTAATTTATTGATTTCAGTTTGATTACTTCCTGCTGTCTACTACTCTTGGCTGTGCTTGCTTCCTTTTATTCTAGAACTTTTATGAATGATGCTAAGTTGCTATTATAGGATCTCTCAATTTTTTTTATGAATGTGCTTAGTACTATGAACTTTTCTTTAAGCATTGCCCTCATTATGTCTAATAAGTTTGGTTATGTTGTGCCTTCATTTTCACTGAATTCTAGAATGTCTTTAATTTCTTTCTTTATTTCTTCTTCCACCCAGTGGTCATTGAGTAGAGGGTTGTTCAGTTTCTGTGAGTTTGTAGGCTTTCTGCTATATCTGTTGTTGGTGATGTCAAGCATTAGTCTATGGTGATCTGATAAAATGCAAGGGGTATTGAAGCTTGCTTTTTGACCTTTATGGTCTGTTTTGAAGAAGGTTCTATGAGATGCTGAGAAGGTGTTTTGGAGTGTGTGTTTGGGTGAAATGTTCTATAGATATTTGTTAGGTCAATTTGATTCATAACCTCTGTTAATTTCATTATTTCTTTGTTTAGTTTTTGTTTTGATGATCTGCTCATTGGTGAGAGAGAGTTGTTAAAGATTCACATGATTAAGGTTTGATGTGGTATTTAAGCTCTATCAGTTCTTCTTTTATGAATGTGTGTACCCTTGTATTTGGAGCATATATTTTAGGAATACCATTTCAGTGGATTTTGTTTTCTTTGATGAGTATAAAGTATCTTCATCCCTTTTTATTACTTTTGGTGAAAGTATATTTTATTGGATCTTATAATGGATATTCCAGCTAGTTTTTTTTTTTTTTTTGAGGGGTAGGTTTGCTAGGAAAACTGTTTTGTATCCCTTTACTATGAGTGACTGTTGATCATTTTTGCTGAGTTATGTTTCTCGTATAAAGCAGAATCCTGTTTAAAATCCTTATTTAAAAAGATCCTGATTATGCCTATACTGTGTTAGCCTGTGATTTTTTTTTTTTTTTTTGGTGAGTTGAGTCTTTTGATCTTGAAGGATATTAATAATTAATATCTTTAATTAATTAGTTTAAATAATTGTTAATTTCTGTTATTTTGATGTTGTTGGTGGTGGTAGTGGTTGTGGTGGTGATGATACACATGTGTGTATGCCATCTTTTGGTTTTACTGCTGTAAAATTATTGTTTCTGTTTTGTTAGCTGTAATAAGCCTTATTGCATTGGAGTTTTCCTTTTAGTATCCTCTGTATTGAGAATTTAGTGGAAAGATGTTCTAATTTGGTTTTATCCAGGCATATCTTGTATTCCTCATCTTTGGTCATTGTGAGATTTACTTTATATAGCTGACATGTGTGATCTGTTAGGGTCTGCAAGATATCTACTGATGCCCTTCTGGCTTTTAGATTCTCTGTTAAATGTCAGAATTAATCCTCATAGGTCTGCCTGTATATGTTACTTGACCTTCTCAATCATCTCTTAATATTATTTCTTTTTTCTGTAAATTTAGTGTTTTGATTATTATATTATGGAAGAGTTTTCTGCTCCAATCTATTTGGTGTTCTGTTAGCTTTTGGTATGTCTATAGACATCTCTTTATTTTAGTTAAGAAATTTTCTTCTATGGTTTTGTTGAATATATTCTCTAGGCCTTTGAGCTAGAAACATTCTCCTTTTCTATTTTTATTATTATAAGGTTAGGTCTGCTCATAGTGACCAAATTTTCCTGGATGTTGATCTTGTTCATTGCATTCATAAGCTGTCCTTTAGCTACCTGCTTGACCCTGGTGTTGACTAAACAATCTCAACAGAAGAAATCCTAGGGAAGGCAGTGAGAGCTGTGGGCAAGACAGTCAAGAGGCAGAGTACAGCCCAGATGTACTGGCTGTGCCCCAGGCCCATCTTACTGGAAAGAGATTGGTGGGGGAGGGTTCTAGGCTGAGGTTTCTGGGGTCCATGCAGTCCTCCAAGGGAAACTAGGATGCTCTTGAGGTCCCTAGGAAGGCGGGGTGAGCCCAAAGCCAACAATGGGAACTGTGCACAATTCATCTCAACTGGCTGTACCCAAAGATGTCTTAAACATTATTTCACTGTGTCATAAATATAAATATTTGCCTTCAAATTTATGAAATATGCTAATAATTTTAAAAATAGAAGTTCAATCTTTATGTGCTGGTATAAATATTTTAGTAATTAACAGGAAAGAGTAATGATTTTGCTTATAAAAGACTAAGAATATAGGGAAGTTCTCGAAAAAATACAATTACATTATATTTTGGAAGCTAGGCTTGACACCTCTCGTATAGTAGTTCTCAATGTGTAGGTTGTGGCCTTTTTATGGTTCATTTACAGGCATCAAGTAAAATCCTCAGAAAACAAATATTTACATTATAATTCACAACAAGAAAAAATTTAGGTTATGAAGTAACAACAGAAGTAATTTTATGACTGAGGGTCACTGCAATATCAGGAACTGTATTAAAATTCTACAGTAACAGCAAGGTTGAGATCTACTGTTCTAGTGGATTTCTTCTGTAATCCACTCTTAATCTGCTTTCTCAAATTGTTGCTATCTGGTCTTTCTCAATATTAGTATCATCACAATTTATTTACTTACTGTTATACATGAATCAAATAAATTTAAGTCTGTACTGTCTACTTTTATGTCAACTTGACACAGCCCAGGGCCAGTAGAGTAGTGAACTTCATATTTCCATAAGGTTTGGCTATAGACAAGTCTGTAGGTAGGACATTTCCTTAATTAATGGTTTACAAGAGAGATCCCAGTCCACTGTGGTTGGTATCATTCCTATGCTGGTAAGCCTAAGTTCCATAGAATAGCAGGCTGAGCAGGATATGAGAAGCAGTACAAGTCAGTAAGCAGAATTCCTCCATGCCCTCAACACATCAGCTGCTGCCTTCTGTCCTCACTGGTTTTGATGTTGAACTCTTTTATACAAAACTGTAAGTGAAGTAAAACCTTTCTGCCCCAAGATGCTTTGGTCATTATGTTTTATCACAGCCATAGAGTAACCCTAAGACTTTCTTTTACTTTCATTAGCAGCAATAAAACTAATTAAAATTTTTGGCAATCTATACTTATTTCAACCAACAGTACAATGGCTCACTGGGAAAGAACACTACATGCTCTTCTGGAAGTTCTAGCCATGGCCTCACATGGCAGCTAGCAATAATTTGTAACTTGAGCCCTTGGGATCCAAATCCCTATTTTTGCCTCTATCATCAAGAGGGCACATACATGATATGGAATAATATATGCATGCAAAACACTCATGCACACAAAATAGTAAAATAAAATGAAAGTCTAAATAAAATAAATATAAAATGGATGATGACAATGACATGGCAATTAAGTTATAAAAGGAAAAAAATCAAATAAGAACTTTTATAAAGTTTATCCAGAATCAAATTATAAATATCTGATCTAAAATAGTAGCAACAGGAAAAAATGTACATAAAAGACTCGTTTTAGTGCCGATTATTTTAACTATCAAAGAAATGTAACATATCACAAAAATAGAGAATTTAAAAATGTATGTGGATTATAGTTTGTGTCGCGCCAACCACCCTGACCAGCAGGGAAGAAAGACTAGCACACCAGTTCCTTCCAGCGACAGTTTTACTCAGGAATGACTTTCAGTTACAGAATCAAGGGTGTGCCCCTGTGCCTCTCTCCAGTGCAGCTTAAGTAGCCTCCAGTGGACTGCCCATCATCCCATACTACGTTCTGCTCCGCCATAGGCTGACGCCCATGACGAGAGATCAGGCTACTGGCAAGCGCAGCCTCCTCACCAAATAAGGACTTGTTTACCCCAAGAGGGCTAAGGCAGTAGGCACCATCTTTAGGGCGCGGCAGAAGCTTTCCACATCTCCCCCCCTTTTTATACAGAAGCAAGCATTGCTTGATCAAGCGGGCTCCATTCTGTAAGAGCTCACGATCAAAAGCAAACGGCTAAGACTAGAACACTCACTCTACTGGATGCAATGGGTCAAACTCACCAGGTGCAAGAGCTGAGGTCTACACAAACAGGTAGGACACCCATCCCATGTGCAGTGAGATCACAAGTCTCCAGGGGTACAAGGGCTGTCCGTCCAATCCTGAATATAAGGGGTTATAGAGAGTTACTGCTTCAAAGCCATCAGCCAAGCTTGAGGTGAGACACCAGCCTCAATGGCTTGAAAGGCATGCACCACCAGGGCTCTCTCTCGTCTTTGAGATCTAGCCATATGACAGAGACAAAACAAGCAGATCAGTTGCCACTAGGGCAACTGCTAACACTCCTATTTCCGCCCACTCTTTCAGATGATGAACTGCTTGCAGGATCCATCTGCCAATGATAATGTGGCAGCTGTTTGATTATACATTAATATACAATCACTCTTATCACTAATATTCTTAATTACCTGAAAACACAAGGTTCCTAGCAAATTGAAACTCCTATTTTCACTAATACCTAGCTCATCATCTTTGGGCAAAAAGGAACTTCCATACTAGCATTACTACTAAAAAATTGTGGAAACACTTGAGCATCATGCCTTCATCCAGGCTGTCAAACCTTTAGACTTCCATGGAGTTATTGCTTGTCGGCACTCTCTAGTACACTGCTCAAATATGAGCTGTTGTATCAGGGGCATAGTGGTATCAGGATCCCCAAATATTCTGCCTGCAGCCTCCATCATTCTGGCTACAAAATCTGAGAAAGGCTCCATAGACCCTTGGACAATCTTCATCAGATTCCCTGATACTTCCCCTTTATTTGGTAAGGCCTTCCATGCTTTCACCACCATAGCATTTATCTGTGCATATACTTGTGGTGGATATGCTGTCTGATTTTTCAACCATTGGCCCTGCCCCATTAACATATCAAGGCTCCATGCAGCCTGATCTTGAGCTGCATTTTCTCGAGCCTGCTGTTGGGCAAATTCTGTATATAAGGACTTCCAATCAAGGTATTGTCCCATTGACAGGCAGGCCTTCACAAGAGACATCCAGTCTGTCGGTGTCATGGCTGAGTTAGTAAGCCTTTCTATCTGCGCCTGAGTAAAAGAGGCATTGATGCCATATGCCTGCACAGAATCAGCCAAATTTTTGAGAATCTTAAATTCTAGGGGCTCATAAGACCTCACTTGATTAGCATCCTCAAAGACAGGGAAGGCGGCCACCGCCTCCCGCCAGGTCTTGGGACAAAACGTACAGGATGACTTCGGAACGGTCAAGCCCTATGAGCCCTCTTGTGGTCATGTCCCGGAGCTTTCTGCGCTAGAGACTTCCGCATAAGGCGGAGATGCACTTGGTTCTATCCCATCTGCCTTGCCCCACCCTGCTTCCTCCTTCTCCTTGCTAGGTGGCTTCTTCCTCCTTTTGGCTGTAATATCCTCCATCTTAGCTAGCAGCTTTTGTACTGCCTCTTCTAATTCTTCTATTTCATCCTCTGACCCTGACTCTTGGCTTTTTATTATATCTTTAAGGCTTGGGTATAGCCCTGGTAACTCTCCCTTTTCTCAATCTTTTGACTGTTTTGAGCTAGTAGATCAAGTCTCTGACCACATCTCTTTCACTTGCTCTAACGCTTCAGTTGTCCCTTGAATGGCAGGAACACACTCCTCACTAGTCAAGCAGGTGTGAATAACCTTCCAGATCCCTTGCACCCCCATCTTTCCTGTTTTGTCCTGCAGAGTACCCTTCTCCCATGCTAGGTCCAGATCCCTTCCTAATTTATCCCAGCAGGCTAACGACAGGTTTCCTGACACTGCAAACCACGGAGCCACCACTTCCACCTCGCTAAGAAATTGTGCCAAAGCTTGATCTTTAAACTTCAAGCCTTTACTATCAAGAAGCTCATAAAGAGCTACCTTCACTGGGCAGGACTGCGAGGTCCCCATTTTAGTGGCAACGTTCATGGCGTACCAAAACCACAGCTACGAAAAAGATCCCTCTTGGCACGAGGGCAATCCTTCGGCCATTATACTTTCACTTTTATTTGCCTCCTTCCAAGGGCCTTAACATATGCTGCCTCCTTCCGAGGACCTTATCTGTTGATGGGCCCCACTTACCAGCCACTTACCCATCAATCGCCCTGTCTGTCCCTGGTTCTGGAACTCCAGGAACTCACACAGAGAAGTTTCCCGTACGGGCCACCAATTGTGCCGTGCCGACCACCCTGACCAGCAGGGAAGAAAGACTAGCACACCAGTTCCTTCCAGCGACAGTTTTACTCAGGGATGACTTTCAGTTACAGAATCAAGGGTGTGTCCTCGTGCCTCCCTCGAGTGCAGCTTAAGTAGCCTCCAGTGGACTGCCCATCAGCCCATATTACGTTCTGCTCCACCATAGGCTGACACCCATAATGAGAGATCAGGCTACTGGCAAGCCTCATCACCAAATAAGGACTTGTTTACCCCAAGAGGGCTAAGGCAGTAGGCGCCATCTTTAGGGCTCGGCAGAAGCTTTCCACAATAGTTGTTCTGGAATAACAAGAAGAGAAAGAGAAATGATACAAATAGTCTCCTGGAGAGCCAGAAGTTTTATTTCAGAAGTGTCTAGATTGTGCCATTGGGCAAAATCTTAGTGAAACAGGAAATCAAATACAAGTTTCAAACTTGTTGGAACTCAAAAACAGTGTTGCACTGGGCTCACACACAAAAAAGTTAAATTTTAACATTGTATTTAATGTTTAAATATACTAAGCTTTCTAAAGTATTTAATTAGTTCCAACTTGGAATAACGTGGTTGGCATTAAAAGAATTCCTTGAGAAAAATAGCAGAAGTGAAAAGTGGAAATAAAAGTTGGAGGTTTAGGACCTCCATGTCTGAACAACATTGATAGCTGTGATTCCAACTACCTTGCATGGAAACTATCCAGTAATAGCCAGAAATGGGCTTGAAATACAGACCCATCTCATGAATTAGAAAGCATATCAAAGAAACCTCACCTAACAGAGTTTCTAAAATAAGAACTATGTCTTTTTTTCTTCTTTTTAAAAAAGTTATATGTTTGGTGGTTTTAAGTAGTAAAAACTAGTTGAGAATTATTTTGTAATCTTTAAAAATCATGAGGAAAAAATAGTAAGATATCTCAATAATAGGGTACATGTTTGTCCAAGACAATCAATATGAAAAATAAGAAAAGAAAAACATGTTAGCATTTATAGCAAGAAAAGATAAAATGATCGTTTGGTATGGTATGGTGGGTACATATGTGGTGGAGAAGTTCCATAAAAGTGACCAATATGCAAAATGCAATTGAAGAAATTGAAACAAATATATAAAGAAAATAAATATATAAATATAAATTGAAATAAATATATAAATATATGTATATAAAAATATACATATAAATATATATCTGAATTGAATGAAATGTAAAGCATTCATATGCTTTTGTGTATTTTGTTTATAAAATAATATGTAAAGTATATGTAAACACACTTTCTAAAATACTGAAAAATATTATCACCAAGTAAGTTTTGTGTAACATTACACAATCAAGGCATAAAAATATGTGTTTTTTTTATAATTTTAACATAAAAAATTATATGTTTTGAAAATATATAATTTATACAAGAATACTTCATGACCTATTCACAGGGAACAATTACAGTTATATTTCTTTCTTTCTTTTTCTTTCTTTCTTTCTTTTTTTTTTTTTTTTTTTTTTTTTTTTTTTTTTTTTTTTTTTTTTTTTTTTTTTTTTTTTTTTTTTGGTTTTTCGAAACAAGGTTTCTCTGTGTAGCCCTGGCTGTTCTTGTTCTGGAACTCACTCTGTAGACCAGGCTGGCCCTAAACTCAGAAATCTGCCTGCCTCTGCCTCCCACGTGCTGGGATTAAAGGTGTGTGCCACCACCACCTGGCCTACAGTTATATTTCTATATGTAATGTTGTTAATAAAAATTGTCCTGGCAATGGTTCTCATCAAGAACTTTTAAAATGTTTATGTGGTCTTACATATATGTATATCTTCTTCTTAATTCATCCAATCTACCTAATATGATGAAAATTCAGATCACACATAATTTATTTTCCAGTAGGGTTAGAAACATAATGATGAAAGCAATGTACCCATTTATAAGCGAAGACAATTGGTTATTAAACTGAATGGAGTATTTACTCAAAATAAATAAAATGAAACATGTATAGAGTAATAATAAAACAACTTCATCACTTTCTGAATGATTATAAAGTCCTTTTTAGCCTGGCAGTCCCTTCAAGTTTGGGCCTTAGGAATGTTCTGTCCTTTTTTAAAAAACTATCTCTATTTGCCACATGTCTGATTTCTGAAATGAAGCCTAGCTTCTTGTAGACCAAAATTTCAGGTTTCAGAATCAGAGATGTATCTCTTTCTTTTGTTTGTCTGTTTGTTGTTTGTTTGATTGATTGGGCTTTTTTTTTTTTTTATTTTGTCTGAGTATCCCATGTTGGACTGGGCCTCCAGTGAAGCAGGTGGAACTGTATGTCTAGGGTTTGAAAGGCCTCTAAGAAGCAGGTAGTGCTGTTGGGTTGTGTGACCTGTGTTGCTCTGCAACTGCTGCTGGTTTAGGCACCGATTGGAAGGAAGATGCAGGTCTTACTGGGTGAGGCAAATGCTATGGCTGCTAGGCTTTCTGGGATCGCTAGAGGCAGAGATATTGGCACAGGAAGGTAGGACTGTCTCTCCTGTGTGTGTTGAGTTAGAGTGTGTCACTTGGGAGCCAAGTGCAACTTGGGTGTGGAGTGCACTGTGCTGCTCTACGCATGTTGTTGATTCAGACCAGATATGAAATATCCTTTTTATAAGTAGAATTGAGGAAGCATTATCCAATAAACAAAAGAAACAAAGGTATTATATTAAATGAGTAGAATAAGAAAGAAACCATCACACTTGCAGAGGGAATACTCAATAAAAAATCAGAGGCACAAGTTTAAAATACATATTTTAGAAAATTATTATTTTTAAAAACGTCTGGCAATCAAATCACATTTGACAACTTCTTAACCTCAATCTATTCAAACATATATGTATGTGCTGATTGTAATTAAACATCTGAATTATTGTACCTTTTACATTTCTGAAGAAATTTATATTTAAAATTTTTAGTGCACATACATTATAACAAACACATTAATTGAAGGATTTACAATTTTATGACCATGGGTATTTTGCCTTGCTATTCACCACATAAGTGCTTGGTGTCCTTAAAGACCAGAAGCAGATGTCATATCCTCTGGCTCTTGAGGTAAAGATGGTTGTAAGCTACTATGTGGTAATCAACATTCTTCTCTTCATGGGATACCAAACTCCTTTACCAATTTGCTTTCTTAGAATTGACACATGACAGTTGAATACATACATATATACATATGTACAAATATGCATACATACATACATACATACATACATATATACATACATGCTTGCTTGCAGGCACAAATGCAGAGAGGAGTGTTTTCTTTATCCACTCATCAATGAGTGTATAAGCTGATTGCATATCTTAGCTATTGTAGTAATGAAGCAGTAAAAATGTAAGTAAAGGTGCTAGGGCCTCTCGTGGGAACAGAGGTGCGGGAAGTTGACTGGGCTCTACAAGCTGGCACCAGGCGGGCATTGGGCTATGTGAAACTACCCAATCCCACTTTAGGGTGGTGAGCACAGTCTGAGGTCCCATGGAAAAGTGAAGGTAGGTCATCTGGTTCTCAGGCTCTTGGGCCACCAGGCGCCGCTAGTAGGCATGGACAGGCCTATAAGGAAGTAGGGGCATATGAGCTGGATTGGCCCCCAGCTGAAGGGGAAATTGGGAGAAGCTCTAGCTGTGTTTAGCAGGGATGAGTGTTCTTGGTCAAAGCGGCTCACTTGGCTTGGTCATAGCTGGCTTGGCTTGCTTGCTTCGGTTGACGGTCTCAGTGGCTGGGAATTCAGAGTTCTTTTGCCAGAGCTTTGATGGCAGCACTGTGGAGGAAGGCCTGCTCCACTGTTTTTCTATGGTAGATTTCAAAGAAGAGAAACAGTCCATGGTCTTAAGATGTTCATTGTCTTGGTGGAAAGTAGATGAACACTATACCCTGATTTCCTTAGAGTGGGCCTGAGGTTAAATACCTTTTGCAGGGAGCAGGGTCTGGGAAAGAATGTTTAATTGGCTACGCCCCTCTGGCCTTTAAGTATCTCATTAATATGGAGATCTGTCTTGAGGCTCTGTGACCTGTAGTCATGCCCTCTACCTGTGGAGGAGCTAGGGGGACATTGTTCTATGTGACTGAAAGGCACAGATCTATAGAGGTCTGCAGCCTTGTGTCAGGAGCCTAGAGTCTGAGAGTATGGTGAAATGCATGCTGTCCCTTAGGGTCACCTGCATCTCACCTGGGGTCCCTCAGGATTACTTGGGGTCTCTATCAGTTTCCAGCCAGTGCTCAACCAGAAATCAGGTTGCCTTTCACGTTCCTACATAGAGGTCTCTGTGAATAACCATTTTAAGTTAAGTCATTTAACTTAAAAACAAATACTGAAATAAAAGTAAATGAAGCGTCAATGTTTGTTTTCCTTATACTGAAATATCATTAAAAATTTTTCTAGTGAACACAATGGCATCTAATACAAAAAGACCCACTCAATGTTTGTGTGTAAATGAGCAACCATTTTTTTACACATATGTTACTAATATCTTGTAATGATGACACATGTAAACTCAATTGAAGGAATAAACCTCATACTCAACAAATAATTAAAACTACCAATTAAACATTTTCTAATGATCTTCCTTTACAGAAACTGTTCTAATTAGTCCTCTGAAACATTTTAGGTATAGAGTCTTCCTGATGTTTTGTTAGTTTCAGTTCAATTGAATGAAAACATAAGTGTAAAAAGGTATCAATAGTAATGTGTTTAGTAAGTCAACAAGTGTTATATTTATAAATTCTACCTTAAATACATCATGCTTTTTTTCATCTTCACTGAAGATATTTAAAGGGTTTGAGATGAGTATTGATCATCCAGAAGGGTGATAGGTACCAACCTATTGCTTAGAAAATAATCTTTAGAAGACACAAAAAAATAGACTACAGCTGGGTATGCACATGGTAGCGATAATGGCTACATGTAGTAGTGAAAAAATAAATCATTGACTTCTTTTCCAACCATATAATCTTTGCAGACAACTTTGACAGCTTACTTGCAAGAAATATTTATTTTCTAAAAGTTTCTTTTCGAATGGTAGACACGGCCTAAATTGCTTGGATGGCAAGCATCCAGTTCTCTGGATTTTCAATATGATCCCTGTCAGTAAGATGAAAAGGCCCTTCCTCAGTAGCATGTCTGTTGATATGAGCAAATCGCCTTCAACTAAAAGTCTTTAAGAAAACAAATCTAATATTCTGTCCATTATTGGGAAGATTACCGAGAAGAAATTATTCACTAGTTTTGAATTGCCATGTTCAGAGACTTTACTTCAAAAGGCAGATAATTCTAGCCAATTTTGGAAGTTGAAGAAAATATTTGAGGTTATGTTTTATTTTTTTAGTTTAACTTCATTATAAAAGGTATGGAAAGAGGGTGTAGAATACAGGTAGAAACTGCATGACAGAGTACTGTGAGAAGCGGAGGGCTTATATTGGGATGTCAAAATGAATGAATAAATAAATTTAATAACAAATTAATTAAAAATAAAGGATTTCAAAATCATTCTTAAAGGGTCTGTAATCAATATATTATAGTACAAAATAGAAAGAAAATCATAAAATGTATTATGATAGAAATAATGACATTTTATTTTTAGTAACATTTTATGTTACATTTTTAAGTAAGGTAAAATTATGTGTGTGTGTTTGTTTGTTTGTGTGTATGTGTATTTGTGTGTGTGTGTTTTATAGACAGCATGTGTCCACAGAAAGTTCAATGTCATTTGCTTCTTGTATTTATGGTAACCACTGTTTGTCCTCTCCCAGCTCCAAGAATGCCATTGCTAGCCTGGGTACCTCAGTACCTGTATTATAGTCTATTGTTGTTGTTTTGTTTTGTTGGTTTCACTAAGCCATGCCTTCAGCTGTCTTACCAATCACCTTACAAAAATGTCTCAAGTATGAAGTTTTGAGTGTTCCATCCAAATCTGACAACACTGCACTTGAAAAACAATGGCTATATCATCTATTTCCATTTTGTGGAAACATTGTAGACTATTGAGGGAGAGTTTCTTCGTGATAAGGAATAGAAGTACTAATAAATTGAGCAAAAATACCGTAAAGAAAAGTAAAAGTGTCTTAGTATACAAATTTAACTTCTTTCAATTCAACAAGGATAATTGATATTCCTTGAAATAGACCAGTGACAAAAGTTATTGAACAGAAGAAATGTTTGCATTGTTATAAATTGCCTATGAATTAAAAAACCTCCTGTCAAAAGGAAGCCATAAAGTATAGTCCCAATTACTGGTAAACAGCCAAACTTTCCAGGAAATTTATAAACAGATTTTCTTTCAGCTCTGTGGTCCAGGAGCCACCAACGACATAAGTATTTCCTGTCAGAGCTCAGATAGTCAATTGAGATTGTATTGTGAGCTTCCATAGTAACCTACCCACTGAAAGGTTTGTTTATACATTCCTATCCTTCTTAATATTCCATTAATCTCTCACATGTACATTATCTACTAGGGAATAATGATGGCTTTACAGACAGATGGATTCTATTCTATGTCATTCTATCAGCTCCAGTCATTAAGCAAATAATCTTCCATGTAGAATGATTTCCAGCATCAATAAGTGGAAAAAAATAGATGTTTAGTCTTTGAGAGTGAAAGGCCAAAGTTATACATATTTCTACAATATTGGATTATCTAACATTGTTTTAACTGGTCAAGACATATCATCAAATTTTTACATACAAATAGGTAATATTTGTATAATATTATACATCAATGATGTTCTGTATATCAGAAATTTTATTTTTCTTGAAATATAGCTTCTCCTTCTCCTCCTCCTTCTTCTTCTCCTCCTCCTCCTCTTCCTCCTCATCCTTCTTCTTCATTTTTTCTTTATTCCTTCTTCCTTTTACATTTCTACTTTAAATTGTGTTAACTAATTTATTTGTTTATTGCTTTTGTCTTTTGAGATAGAATCTTGCTATGTAATCTAGATAGTTTTTAATTTACTTTAGCTCAGGCTAGTCTTCACCTAAAATAATCCATCTGTATTAGAACTCCAAGTAATGTCATTACAGGTGTGCTCTACTATGCCTACCTTCCCTTTCTTCTCTGACTTTCTTTCCACATCTGCAATTCTTTGACCTCATCCTCATTCAAGACTATGATAGCCTGATTAATAGTCTCTCCAACTTTACTAACTCTAATTTGCTTGTGCTAGTTTAATCACAGTACTTCCTCAAACTCTTATTCTCTTTTCTATTTTTTTCTGTTGGTTTTGCAGATAATAAGATAATGGAGACATTTATACTGACCAAATAAACTCAGTCCTCTTTTGATATGTAATTTTCTCTCACATGTAAATTAAATACCCATTTTTTTCAAAATCACAGAAGTATCAACTGTATTTTTTATTTTGTTTTTTTATTATTATTTTATTCTTTTCTTATACATTACATCCTGACTGCAGTTCCCCCTCCCAACACTACTCCCTTTCCTCACCACCCCTCTCCTCCAGATTGACTCCACTTCCATTAAAAAAAAATCAATTCTTTCAGAGATATCTACCAAATATGGCATATCAAGTTACATAACGACTAGGCACAAACCCTCATTTCAAAACTGGAGGACATAAGCCATTAGGAAGAAAAAGGATCCCAAGCACAGACAAAACAGTAAGAAACACTACTCACGCCCACTGTTAGGAGTCACACATATATAATAAGCTACATAACACAATGTATATGCAGAAGACCTAGATTCCCCAGACCCAGGATATAACCAAACTAGCCTGGCAAAAAAAAAAAAAAATAAGTCAGTGAAATGATTCTTAATGATATTCTGCTATACTCATAGACTTGTTCCTAGCCCAATTGTCTTCAGAAGATTCATCTAGCAACTGATGGTAGAAGATGCAGAGACCCTCAGCTAAACATTAGGTAGAGGTAGAAGAACCCTGCAAATGACGATGAGGAAGGATTGTAGGACCCACATGGTTCAAGGAAAATATGGCCAACAGAATCAACTAAACGGGGCTCACAGGGACTCACCAAGACAAGCATTAACTATTATGAATTAAATGTTTGTGTTCTCTCTAAAATTTATACCAAAATTTGACCTTCATTGAAATCTTTGGAGGATAAGCTTTTGGAAATTTATTACATCAATAGATTTCTACCTTCTTTACTTTAACTTGTGTACTTATAAAGATTTAAGGAAGTACATTTGTCTTTTGTTCACCCTTACACTTTCCATCATATAAAAACACAGCATTCAGTGGAATGTCTTGAAAATAAATGAGCAGGCTGTCATGAGAAATAAAATTTGGTAGCCCCTTGAACTTGTATTTTTTGTCATCTAAAAGTGTGTTATAGATTTCAGTTCTTTCTAAATAACCTACTCTGATGCATTTTAGTATATCAGAAATAAATAGTTAACATATATATGCACATATATACACAATCTCCCTCTCTCTCTACTCTCTGCCACACACACACACACACACACACACACACACACTTACATGGCCACTTCATATAATTTTAAAGCATTTTCAGTGGTCCATATTTACAAAACACTTTCTACTTTTTCTTTTGAAAACATCTATTTGTGGATTGGGTAAATGTTTATATTTCTGAAAACAATAAAAGCAATGTAGCTGATAGAAAGAAGGGTTTATTTGGCTTATAGCTGTAGGGGTATGAGAATCCAATGTGTATGACAGGAAGGCATGGCAAATACCAGTAGCTAGGATGGCTGCAACCAACAATGAGGGCTTATAACTCATGAAGCATAGAAAGCATATTAAGAATGTCACAAGGTGGCTTGGTTCTTGTGGATGGGGCAGACAACCAAATGGTCTGCTCCCGTGAAGACACCATATCCCGAGATGTACTAGATGAGCAACTGAACAGAGAGCAGTGGGTAAGAACAGTTGCCTACTGCACTACGCCCCAGAGCTACAACTGGGAGTAGGGTTCTCTCAGGACCCACCAGGCACTCAAACTCCACCCCTGTGAAATATCACTCCCCTTCTGCTTCTTGCCTGGTCCTTGTGGCTAGAGCAAACACCTAGATGGTCTGCTCCCATGAAGAAACCATATCCCGAGACATCCTAGAGGAACAACTGAACTCAGAGCAGCAGACACCATATTCCAAGACATCCTAAAGAAATGACTGAACTCAGGGCAGTGGACACCATATCCTGAGACATCCTAGAGAAGCCACTACACTCAGAGCAGCAGACACCTAGTTTGTCTGCTACCATGGAGACACCGTATCCTGAGACATCCAAGAGGAGCCACTGTACTCAGAGCAGCTGGAGCTCAGGATCACAGGATCACAGGATCACAGGATCACAGAGACATCTGTACCCTGAGGAGTTCTGACACAAGCAAAATAACTGGAAAGGCAGGCTCCAGTCACAGACAGTGAGTGCAGGCAGCTCTATAGTTAACCAGATGGCGAAAGGCAAGCACAAGAACATAAGCAACAGAAACCAAAGTTATTTGGCAGCATCAGAACCCAGTTCTCCCACCATAGCAAGACGTAAACACCCCATCACATCGTAAAAGCAGGATTCAGAATTAAAATCACTTCTCATGATGATGATAGAGGACTCTAAGAAGGACATAAATAACACTCTCAAAAAAATTGTAAACAGGAAAACAGGTAGAAGCCCTTAAAGATGAAACACAAAAATCCCTTAAAGAATTGCAAGAAAACACAACCAAACAGGTGAAGGAGTTAAACAAAATGATCCAGGATCTAAAAGTGGAAATAAAACAATAAAGAAATCTCAAAGGGAGACTACTCTGGAGATAGAAAACCTAGGAAAAATATAAGGAGTCACAGATACAAGCATCACCAACAGAATACAAGAGATAGAAGAGAGAATCTTATGTGCAGAAGATAACATGGAAAACATTGACACAACTCTCAGAGAAAATGCAAAAATGCAAAAATGTCCTAACCCAAAACATCCAGGAAATCCAGGACACAATGAGAAGGCCAAACCTAAAGATAATACATATAGATGAGAGTGAAGACTTCCAACTTAAAGGGCCAGTAAATATCTTCAACAAAATTATAGAAGAAAACTTCCCTAACCTAAAGAAAGAGATGTACATAAATGTACAATAAGCCTACAGAACTCCAAATAGTCTAGAACAGAAAAGAAATACCTACCATCACATAATAATCAAAACATTAAATGTACAAAACAAAGAATAAGTACTAAAAGCAGTAACGGTAAAAGGTAAAGTAACATATAAAGGCTGCCCTGTAAGAATTACACCAGACTTCTCACAAGAGACTATAAAAGCCAGAAGATCCTGGACTGATATCATACAGAGCCTAAGAGAACACAAATGACACCCCAGACTACTATATCAGCAAAACTCTCAATCACTATTGATGGAGAAACCAAGATATTCTATGACAAAAATAAATTTACACAATATCTTCCCACAAATCCAGCATGTCAAAAGATAATTGATGGAAAACTCCAACACAAGGAGGGAAACTACAACCTAGAAAAAGCAAGAAAGTAATCTTCCAACAACCCCCAAAAAAGATAGTTACACAAACATAATTTCACCTCTAATAAAAAAAATAACAAGAAGCAACAATCATTTTTCCCTAATATCTCTTAATATCAATGGACTCAGTTCTCCAATAAAAAGACAGATACTATCAGACTGGATACATAAACAGGACCCAAAATTTTGCTGCATACAGGAAATGCACCTATGTGAAAAAGACAAACACTAACTCAGAGTAAAATGATGGAGAAAAATCTTCCAAGCAAATGGTCCCAAGAAACAAGCTGGAGTAGCAATTCTAATATCAAATAAAGTTGATTTTCAAACAAAAGTAATCAAAAATGATAAGGAAGGACACTTCATACTCATCAAAGAAAAAAATCTACCAAGATGAACTCTCAATTCTGAACATCTATGCCCCAAATGCAAGGGCACCCATATACATAAAAGAAACTTTACTAAAATTCAAAGCATACGTTGCACCTCACACAGTAATAGTGGGGAATTTCAACACCCTACTCTTAGCAATGGACAGATCATGAACACCTAAACTAAATAGAGACACAATGAAACTAACAGAAGTTATGAAACAAATAAATTTAACTGATATCTATAGAACATTTCATCCTAAAACAAAAGAATATACCTTTTTCTCAGCACCTCAGGGAACCTTCTCCAAAATAGACCATATAATCAGTCACAAAACAGGCCTCAACAGATACAAAAAGATTGAAATAATCCCTTCCACACTACCAGAACACCATGGACTAAGGCTGGTCTTTAATAATGACAAAAACAATGGAAAGCCCATATACATATAAAAACTGAACAAGGCTCTACTCAATGATGACTTGGTCAAGGAAGAAATAAAGAAAGAAATTAAAGACTTTTTAGAATTTATTGAAAAATGAGGACACATCACACCAAAACTGTGGGACTCCATGAAAGCAGTACTAAGAGGAAAACTCGTAATTCTAAGTGCCTACAAAAGGAAACTGGAGAGAGCACACACTAACAACTTGACAACACACCTGAAAGCATTAGAATAAAAAGAAGCAAATATACCTAAGAAAAGTGAAAGGCAGGAAGTAATCAAACTCTGGGCTGATATCAACCAAGTAGAAACAGAAAGAACTATATAAAATATCACAAAAGCGGGAGCTGGTTCTTTGAGAAAATCAACAAGATAGATAAACCCTTAGCCAGACTAACCAAAGGGCACAGAGACAGTATCCAAATTAATAAAATCAGAACTGAAAAGGGAGACATAACAACAGAAACTGAGGAAATTTAAAAAATCATCAGATTCTACTACAAAGGCCTATACTCAGCACAATTGGAAAATCTAAATGAAATGGACAATTTTCTAGACAGATACCAGGTACCAAATTTAAATCGGGAGCAGATAAATCATCTAAATAGTCCCGTAACCCCTAAAGAAATAGAAGCAGTCATTAAAGGTCTCCCCACCAAAAAAAGTCTGGGACCAGATGGTTTTAGTGCAAAATGCTATCAGATCTTCAAGGAAGACCTAATACCAATTCTCTTCAAACTATTCCACAGAATAGAAACAGAAAGAACACTACCCAATTTGTTCTATGAAGCTACAATTATGCTCATACCTAATCCTCACAATGATCCAACTAAGAAAGAGAACTACAGACCAATCTCTCTCATGAATATTGATGCAAAAATACTCAATTACTCACAAACTGAATCCAAGAACACATCAAAGCAATAATCCCTCGTGATCCCAGGAATGCAGGGATGGTTCAATATTCAGAAATCCATCAATGTAATCCACTAAAAAAAACAAACAAAAAAAAAACATGATCATCTCACTAGATGCTGAGAAAGCATTTGACAAAATTCAACATCCCTTCATGGTAAAACTCTTGGAAAGATCAGGAATTCAAGGCCCATACCTAAACATAGTAAAAGCAATATACAGCAAGCCAGTAGCGAACATCAAACTAAATGGAGAGAAACGTGAAGCAATCCCACTAAGATCAGGGACTAGACAAGGCTGCCCACTCTTACCCTACATATTCAATATAGTACTGGAAGTCCTAGACAGAGCAATTAGATAACAAAAGGAAGGCAAAGGGATACAAATAGGAAAGGAAGAAGTCAAAATTTCACTATTTGCAGATGATATGATAGTATACTTAAGTGACCCTAAAACTTCCACCAGAAAACTCCTAAACCTTATAAACAACTTCAGCAAAGTGGCTGGATATAAAATCAACTCAAATAAATCAGTAGCCTTCCTCTACTCAAAGGATAAACAGGCTGAGAAAGAAATTAGGGAAATGACAGCCTTCACAATAGTCTCAAATAATATAAAATACCTTGGAGTGAATCTAACCAGCAAGTGAAAGATCTGTATAACAAGAACTTCAAGTCTCTGAAGAAAGAAATCGAAAAAGATCTCAGAAGATGGAAAGATCTTCCATGCTCCTGAATTGGCAGGATTAATTTATTAAAAATGACCATATTGGCAAAAGCAATTTACAGATTCAATGCAGTCCCCATTAAAATTCCA